>NC_081446.1:11792982-11826910 GCF_007210705.1 Tigriopus californicus
GTGAGTGGGAAGGCTACGAGACAAGCCGAAGTTGGAGTCGGAAAAACCATTGCTTGAGCGCTTGCGGAAGCGATTGGGATCTTCATGTGGTGGTCTTGCCATGTCAAAATGATCAGCCAAGCTCAACGAGGCTAGATGAGTAAATGGGGCTTCCAATGGGTGCGACTGTTCAATTTCTGTGTAATAAAACTCTTCTTCATGATCACGGTCTTCATCTTCCTCCACCGTCAAGTACTCGGGCCTTTTCAAATGTTCCTTCCGAACATGTGACTCAATCGATTCCACAGAAAGCCGCTGTTCTCGACAACCAGGGAAGGTGCACTGATAAATTGTCTAAAAAATGGGATGAAAAAAAAAGTTATTATTAGTGACCTTTTCAATTGGCAGACGAGTTGTTGAGGAACAGGGAGAGAGAGTCATAGACAAGTCGATTGAGCTAAATATTAAAAGAATTAGCTCACTCACTCACCGTGGATTTCATGCGAATGTCCTTGACAATACCCTCGTCAGTGACGGATGAAGATAAGGGCGGGGAAGGCGTCAACGAGCGAAATGACGATGCTCCTGAGCTGCTCAGTACGTCGTCAACGCCCAAGGGGGATGGGAGATCACCTTGGAAGTATCGTGGGGAATGAGGCGAACACGATAGCTTCATGAGCAACATGGCTGCTGAACACTCGGAGAGCGTCTCTTCATCGTCAGGAAGATTTTCACTTGTCCTGCGTTTTCGAGATCTGAAATGGAACACGAGGTGATTGTGTGAGGGCGAGAATTCATGAACACCAATTCAACTGCGGTTGAGGTGACTTACCCGGCAATTTGTACATAGTCTGATCGGGGAACATCACTTGACAGACCTTTTTGGATCTTCTTCTTTTCTGCCATGGCAATGCTCACGTCAGCCAACTTGGAAAAATCCGTATCAGAATTGACTAATCTGGCTGATTTGCGAGACTCCAACAGTCTGATATCTTCAATTTTGAGGAGAACCGTTTCTTCCTGCAAGGATGGAGGCAAGAAAAAATTCGTTTACTGAAGAGAATGTCTACCTGTTTGTACTCAAGTACGTAGACGAATAGCGGAATGTGTGCAATATTTGCATGTGGTCGCGGCAACGCGCAAGATAAGGACTTACCTCAAGACTGTTGCCAGCTCCACCACCAAAGACCTTGACGAGGACATCTTGAGACTCCACATCATGTCTGACCACCTTGCCACACATCTCTCGATTGTTATGGGTCACAAACACCACTTGTCCAGGCAGAAGGTGTTTGGAGGTCACGGATTCGAAACCCGGGCCCAAAATGTCATTTTCACAAAACTCGAAGACTCTCTTCGTCTCCTCAAACTTGACCGCATATCGTGCATCGGACAAGCTCCCTTCAGGAGTCTTGACAGCTTGGATCCATCCGGGGTGGTAGAGGCCATCTTGGCCCGGTACCATCACTTTTGTTCCAAGGATGGACCGCTTGGCCACTCGCTTTCCAGTTGACATATCGAGCTTCAACTTCAATTCGAGAAGCTATGCCCAAAAACGCAAATATCAGTTCAAGGACGTCAAAGGGCGGTATCGAAAATGGCGTTGGTGGAAATTGGCACAAATCGGCTTTGCCCTGACATTTCTCGTGATGAAGCCTAGTATATTTAAGATTGCGGGTGGTGTGAGACTGTGAGTACATACACTCAACGTGCACCGCTAGACCCTGTCAAACTGGGAATGAACTGAGAGAAGAACAAAGCCTTTTTCTGCTACACATCCATGCTTGAGAGGGAGCGGTGGTGGGTCTAAAGCTGGGGCGCCAACGCCGACGTCCTTCGGCCTATGACAGGCCAGACGACGAGGGAATCGCCTTCCATGCTCCACGGGTCCAATCCACAGTCCAATCCAGCCATCCCCAGTATCCAGAGGATGGGGAGGTGTGGACGGGTGCACGGGCGAGGATAGACGGACGGACTCCTTGCCTCTCCTCCTGTCATGCGCGCAATTTGGCTCTGCCGTCCGACAACTTTTCCTTTCGTTTCCATCGATCCAGTCTGCCAAAGCCCGTCCCGGCAAGTGGAACACGGCCGGCTACCTACCAATGTGGTCCTTGCCCTCGCACACACACACACACGCCGCTCACGGCTTGTGACGTATGGAACGAGATCAAAACAAAGAACTGTCAAAATGGGCCGGAAAGCTCTGATATTACGATAACTGCATTGGAGTTGTTGAAATAACTCCATGGCCAATGGATCCAAAAAGGTTGACTTTCAAGTCTTTGAGCCAAAATTATGCATCACCGGGTAGGGATAAGTGGATTATAGATTGTACAATCCAGTTTGGGTTGGTTATTGCGTCGTGAATATTGGCAGGCTTCCCAAGGAGCATGTGAGGAGGAGCGCCGTCGAATCCCGGCCGGCATCATTATCATTATCATCGCTGGCACGAGAAGTCCGAGCACCAACGACAGACCGGCCCTTCATCCATGCCTTTGGCTTTGCTCGTCTTTGCCGTGTCTGTTCTCTTTGCTCAGCTCACTTTGAAATGGAGTAGGCTTATGCTTAAAGTACGTTCTGTGGTCCACTACCCTTCCCTGGCGAATCCCAGAAGTCGCTCCTTTGGTTCATACGCCTGGAGAAGGAACGGAGGAGAGAGGAACGAAGACGGAGGACTCGGAAGACTCGCGAGACTCGGGAGACTTGGGCGAGAACTAAGGACTATATCTCAAGTGTGACTACTGATGTTTTTCTATTTGATATCAGTCGCTCAATGCTGTGGAATGATATAATAACCATTCTTGGAGTATCTTTTTTTATATCTCTTTTGGTCTCGCAACAAAGTGAATCCTCTCCATTCCGAACGCAATTGGTTGAATATTTACGTTATAGATTGCAGCCAACTGGGAGTTCGACCTCGTTCTACATGGCTGAAAGTAATCCCGCAGGAACATCCGACTTCTTCGTACTTGATTTAATTGCAGTGATATGTATATGTTTTTTAAACACCACCCGCGCATGTGTCTTTTTCCATCACCCTGAGAGCAGGAGCAAATCGATCTCTTTGTCCATGGAACTGGAGGATCTCTTGTCCCAGCCAGACCTGTTTCCGTAGCAGTGTATCCCCGCTCCATGGAGTCGGAGTTGGAGGTTTAGTCGTCGTAGCAGTAGTAGTCTGCTTCTAGGCCATCACAACAAAAGTCACGTGGCGACGGACGCGTTCCTTATTGGCCTGAGCCCTGACCCACATATAAAATGTGAAGCCTGCGCCATCCCCGACGTTCTGTCAGGTCGGTTCTGCCAGCGCCTCTACCGACTGGCGAGTGAACCACGTTTCCCAACGACTACGTAATATACGTAATATACCACTTGCACTACACGATCATCAGGCTAGGGCGAGTCCGCCCCGGATTGCTCAAGTAGGGATGAGGTCGGGAGGTGTGCTGGACAAGCTGGATACGATATCTTTTTGCCGGTTACGAGCTTGCTGGCCGGATAAATGCCCGAGGCTTCCATAACAAAAAGTCGCATGACAAGATGGAGCCGTTTGCCGGCCGGCAAAACAATCCCCATGAAATACAACTCGAGCTCGAGCAAGTGAGTGCAAGTCGTTGGAGTTCAACAGGGTGTATGTAGCTTGTGACGTTGCTTCTTGAACAATGGCCAATGTGCGTGTGAGCAGGAGATAGGTCTCTCACCATCCTGGAACGCCAATGGTCGCCGTAGGTTCTAGAGGGATTCTACTGGCAACACCAACAATAACAAGAAAAAGAATCCACGACGCAATACCCACTTTTAAAGGGACACACCAAATCCTCTTGTTGCTATCCACCGCTTGGGTTCAAATTCCCTTGTATATATTTTTACCCAATGCAGTCGGGACCTTTTTCGGTTTAAAGAGGGTGAGAGTGTTGGGAGTGCACATGGTTGCCAGGCGAATTTCGAGGGAGAAGGGGAAAGAGAACTAACTAACGGAACTTGCTTGCCAAGAGCTCTCTTTCTCCCCGGTGTGAACGACCGTCCTTCCACCGGCAAAGATAGAAGAGCTCTTTCTCCACATTCTCCACCACCACCACCACCACCACCTCTATCTTTGTACGTACATACGTACGTACGTAGCAAGTAGACTGCATGTTTTTCATGGGCTGGATCCAGTGATCCAGTAAAGCAGTAGTGGTAGCCAAAGCAGTAGTCGGAAGCCTTAGGTGAGCTTTGTACTGGGTGGGTTTCTTTGTCAGGGAAAGAGAAAATAAGTGTCGTTCAACCCCTCTATTCGTTCAGACCATGGAGAAGCGAGGAGCAGCAGGAAGGAGAAGAAGAGCATTTTGCTACCAATCTGAGGGAATAACGCCCAATTTTTTTTTCTGGTTCAACCATTGCCAATGGAGATGGGAACAAAGAGTATTATTGGATCACGTCTCCTTGTGTTGCCATTTTCTTTGTCGAGGGATCTTCTACGAAAGATGAACAATGATCCGATCAACGCTTGGCTTTAGAGTTCGACCAAGAATGCGTAGCTTGTTTATTGACATATTTCCGTCATTGGATTCATTCAGATAAATCTTTCATACGAGAATAAAACATCGCGAGAAGAAAACACATTGAAAAAGAAGAAGAAGACAAGGGAGACGAGGAAAGAAACAAATTTCCAATGGGTTTTAAGACGAGAGACAGTAGATAGAGAGAGTGATAGGTAGGGAGAGAAAGAGGTCGAAAATTGCTGGTGATTAGCCAATGTATAGTAAACTATCAAGCCAATTATCTTAAGATTAATTTTGGAATTAACAAAGTCGCTGAAGAGGGAATATAATGATCGCCACTTGTCAAGAGTACTTCTCGATTGCTTCACGTCATGATTTTTTTTTCTCTCCAGTTTGATTATATATGTTTGCCTTTACATTTCTGTGTAACAACACTCATAGACACTATGCTTTTGATATTTCTTTATATAGAGTTGTTTTCAATAGTCTGTTCTCTCTGTAGTTTGTTTGTTCGAGACAATTTTGAAATTTCGAATGCTTCAAGTTGAACTCATTGGAAAATAGGAACGAGAAACAAAATCATTCGTGGGAAAGGAGGGAGGAAGGAGGAGGCGGGAGATCAACGTATCAATCCCAAAATGAACATCGTGGTTATGTTTCATATATATATATATATATATATATATGTGTGTGTACAGGATATGTCTGCATGAATCTTATGTACAGGATAACATGTATAATTGTCGCAATGATAATAGTAAAGATTATGATGATGATGATGATGATGATGATGATTAGGAGCATGGGATGAGCATGGCCTTACTCTAATCCTTGTCAAAACAGGTCAGTATAGTTTCGAAATGTCTGAAGTTTATTTCGTCATCCAATCAGCAAATTCAACCAAGTCAATAATTGGGGGTGTTTTTATTTTCTTAAATGAAGGATTGAGTATTTGAGGCCATGCTGCGGTTTTGTACTATTTCATAAGGAGCAAGGAGCACAAGGAGCCAGAAATGGAGAAACAAGTTGTCCTCCGTGAATTGAGGAAAAAGGACAAGGGCTGAGGAATAAGGAATCAGGAATGAGGAATGAGGAGGAATTGCTCTGACTGATCAGCGAGTTCACGGAGTACGAGCAACAAGAACATACGCCGCCGCCGCGGAGTTTTCCTTCCATCCAAGGCATCTGTGTTGCAATGATGGTTGAATATTCTAGATCAAGTATTGCAATGGGTGTGGGAGCTCATCATTCTTGGCATTAAGGCATACTGTTGTTGACATTTGTGGTGGTGTGGATCTGTGGCTCCGCGTTCAGACTCTTGAAATACACAAGTAGGCTTCGAAGCGTTCGAACGTGAAAATAGTCGCCGGTTCGTTCAAAAAGAGGAATCGCAGATTTTTTGAGAAACGATGATGATTATGATGTCGTTGTTGACTCTTTAGTAGACACACAAAAATGTTCTTGACTCGAAAATGAAAGACTTCAAGTTGATTCAGACCAGTAGAACATGGATCAGAAGAAGACGATGGCGAAGGTGGAGCAGCAGTCTGGGGTCACCTTCACGGGAAGAACCAATGAATTTGGACTACAAATTCACCAAATATGTGTCGTTCGATCTCGGAGCAACCACCAATCTTTGGGCTTCGTGATCAGACTAGTAGGTAGGTGTTCCTCAGCACTTTGAGAAAGGTCAGTGGGTTTGTTCTTTATTAAGAGGTAGATGGAATCTCCGCGTGATCAGTAGCAACACTGGCCAGCGCAGTTCCAAGAATAGAAGTAGTGGTAAAGGGTCGTTTCAGCTTGGAACCTTGGGATGAAAAAGATCGACCTCCTGGACCTGTCGATACGGGTGAGGGTCAAGTAGAGAGCTCACTGAATCGGGAGCAAGCCTTCTTCCACTTGCATTGAGTGCACCACGACTCCTTTTGATCCATGCCGTACACTTTCCGACATTTCTTCGTGTCTCCTCGGGGACGACGAATGGGGGACTTGGGAACGGGGTTCGTGGGCTTGGGACTCAGGCGGAGGAGCTTCGAACCGTTATAATTACTAACCTGTGGAAAGAAGAAAAGAAGATCATTAGAAAGGGTGTCTTCTGTTCAACCTTTTGGGATGACAGAGGAACTAAGGCAATCAAGGAACCTCAGTCGAGAATCAAAGGGTCATCCTTGGAACATGAACATATACGTCCCATGAAATGAGGAATGAGTGGGATACTTTTGCAATGAAGACATTTCGGTTCTCCGTTTCTGCCAATAAAAGCCTGATGTCACTTACTATCGACGAAGAGGAGTTTGAGACTGGAGGCCTCATGGAAGTCGCCGGGGATGGGGAGACCATCCCTTTGGAGACCAGGGCCAAGGGGGACCCTGGGATGACATTTGGCACACTTGGATATGGTTGTGGTTGTTGCGGTTGTTGTTATAATAGTTGGTGACGATGGTGATGGCTCGAAGGGTGTTGAATTAAGGTTACATTGGTGCCTTGTGCCAGCAGACCACCCCGCAGTTGGTTGTACTCAGGGTTCTCATGAGGGGGCCTCGCCATGTCGATATGGTCGGCCAAGACATGGATGGATCGCCCTCCGACCTTGCTTAAAACAGTGATGGCACGCCCCGAAGAGGTTTGACCTTGGATTCGATGGCTTGTGAGGGGGGTTGTACCATGGTGGACCAATGGGAACTGACTAGGACGGACTGCCGACGGACTGCCGCATTTCGATATCAATTGAGAATGGCATGGAACCTGGATCTCCTCGTAATAGAAGTCTTCTTCATGGTCACGCTCTTCCTCTGACTTTGGGTCAGGTTTCCTGGAAACAGAAGTTACTTAAGCCGTTAGAGCCGTTGTTCTTGGAGCATCTGAGACTTTTTTTATCTCCAAAAACGCATTTTTTGTCGTTCTTTGTGTTTTTGGAGTTGGAGTTGGCACTTTGACACACATATTTCTGAGTGTATGTGGGACTTACTTTAAGTGATGTCGTCGAATGTGTCGCTCAATCTCGCTTTGGGTATTCATCGCGGTCTCGCAGTTTGGCCAAGTGCATTTGTATATGATTTGCGAGTGTTCAGTCTGGAAAATAGTAAAGAAACACATCTTCAAATTTCTGTTCGCTGGCCATCAAGCCTGGCTTTAGTGTGTTGCCCCTGTCGTCCGTTGGTGACCCTTCAATTTCAGTTCGACAAAGGTATTCATTTGACCGGAAAGATGACATTGTCAGCAAATCCCATGCTGTTCTCAGAGCACATTTTCCTGCTACATACACGTGCAGTGAACCTGACATAGCAGGACGACATTGCCGAAATAATCGTATCTCAGGAAGCACAACGATTCCAAGAAGAAATAATCAGCATAATTCCCAGTCTATTTCTAAATATTCTCCCTGGAGTCCGAATTGACAGGCTTGATAAGGTTTCCAATGTCCTCCTAGAAATGGAAAAGCGGGAGAAAATCCTTGGTCCGCTGTGTGTTTCTGCTACTGCGCTAATTCTCATTGAACGTACATAATCCGTGATCAATCCAAAGTGGCCAAAATGCGGCCAACTTGTAGTGGCTCTAGTCTTTTAGGAGAGACCCTGCTTTGAATTCCTAAATGCCATGGTGTGTATAACTTAGAGTACACTCCATACAACACCGACCAGTGAGGCACTCGGAAGTTCCTCAAAGCGATGGAAACTGGAAGAACGTTTCAAGGCCAACCTGGGTTTTGTCGGCCTTCGCTAGTTCGCTAGTTCTCTAGTTCTCTTGCTCTCTTTTTCTCATTCGCTCTTTCTCCGCTGTTAGTAAAGCTATTGAAATGAATGAAAGGAGCAGTGTTAAAAAAAAAATGAGTGCACGACAGCCACACTTTAGATTGATCCACTACGGAGTCGTAATTGTGCGCAACGCAGCCTATGTAAAGCCATCAATAATGTTTCTACTTAATAGTTTTACGGTACACAATCCTACCTGTACGTAAGCCTGATTCAGTTTGGCAAGTAGTAGGGCGGACGGCCGTACGTAAACGCCTTTGTAGGAAGGAAGAAAGTTTTCCTAGTCAAACTAATCTGCGGTTTTCATGGCCAGGTAATGAATGTTCTTTAATGAAAAGGAAAATACATGTTTGCCGACACCCTGTTTGCTCGTGAAATATCCCGAACAGAAGCTCAAAGTTGGGTCTGGGAATATGCACGTATGGAGCAGCTAGTGTCAGATTACCACAAACTCCTATTTGTGTGATTATTCAAGCGTTGAGTGAGTTGTATGAATATTGAGCGTGACAGTTGAAGAAGGGAAGACTGACTGTACCTGGCCAGAAATGTCCTTCTCGTCCTTCGAAGAGGTCACCATGTTCAATTTTCAGATTGGACCCGGTGAAATAGTTTGTGGGTCCGCTCGCAATAGCTGAGTAAAATGCCTCAAGGGTAAGAGATATGTTGATTTGTTCATATCTTTAGCTAGTACGAGCAATAGTTATCAGTAGCTGCTATGTTGCAATATAGTTTAATCAGCTAGGGCGCAAGATTTTTATCAACTTAAGGTATGCTTTAGCTCAATCATCTAGATTAAGCGTGACGGCCCTAAAGGCTGGATTAGCCAGAACTCTTAAGTTTTCGATACCTCTAATATGGGCTTAGCATTTTCTTTGTCAATCGAAATACACGAAAGGAATCGTAAAGGAATTCCTTGCCAGTGAGGCCATTTTTTATGAAGGTCTGGTGCAGATAGGCTCTAGAGAATACAGCCCTCAATTATTAAATGGCTGAATCAATGGGCTCTGTGCAGCGGAATGGCCATGTCACGTACTTCAAAAAACCAACGGGGACCAGTTTACCTTGAGAGTTGGCAAGCCTCCCGCTTCCATCCCCGCTATCACGCCATTATGCCTCCTCCTCCTCCTCCTCCTTCTACCCTCGTTCAGTAAGATGAATCTTGTTGATGAGCAACCACCTCATAGCGCCATTCGTAGATCTGGTCCTGGTCGATGATTTGAAAATTCCTGCCCTGCCATTCGACATGGCTTCTACCCCCTCTCGGATTCGGCATCTCGCTTGTGGTTGTTGATATCACGACGGATTGTGTACACACGATCTATTATATGTACCGCTAGCGGAGACTGTACCAGAAGTAGTAATAGGAGTAGCGGTAGTCTGCACCCCCGTCTCCCCCGTTAAAATATAAGCAAGTGAGAAGAAGGAAGTGAATTCTAGCCACCTTCCAGCCACTCACTACTAGCTTGCGGAGCTTCCCGTCCATCCATCCACCTCTTTGTCAGTCGCTAGTCCCGACCGACCAACCGACCTACCTTCTGCATTCTCCCTCCGCCGAGAAAGAGACTTTTGTAGGCCATATACATACGTATGTAGTCAGCACCTCTCGACACCCCTGTGTGCCCCGAAAATCGGAAAGAGGTCTGGTCTGGGTGGCTGACTAGGTGATTGGTTGGGTGGTTAGTTGGTTAGTTGGTTGGCTGGTTGATTGGCTGGTCCGGGTACCATGACGCTGCTTGGAAATCCTCTCTCTCTCTCCCTCTCTCTGCCCGTCCTTCTATCCATGTCATCTTGAGACGCTATTCTGGATTCAGTTTTTTTCCTCATCCACCTCATTCGACTGGACTTGGTAAAAAAAACAAGGGAGGTGTGCCGATGGAGTTCGCCGAAATTGAAATGGAGAAATCGTGATCTGTAAACCTGATTGCTTAACAAGAGCTGAAAACTGACTGTGCAAGGAGTTGAATCGACCTCGAGACGCTCTTGATTCTGTTGATCTTGGACCAAGCATGTGCAACTTTTGTTGGTCATAAAAAAGAGACCAAAATACTCGGATTGCCAATGAACCCGAAGTCGTCGACGAATCGTAGACGATCCATGGGTGGTGCGCCCTCTGGCCACACATCCCCAAAGACCGATGTTAAACATTGTTTGGTATCAAGTCCAATAAATTTGCTTATCAATCCATCTCGAGTTACATGGCCACAAGAGCGAACTTTTGGCATTGTCTTTTCAGACCCGCTCGTTCTTCGTGGCTTGAAATCAGCATTGGATTTTAATGCGACCTTGACATATCTCGTTTTGCCGGCCGGTGTTGGCAAGCGCCGCGGCTCCTCACGTGTTTGAATCGGTTCATGTGGTTGTACACCTTGATGGTTTGTTCGACCGGTTTCCGACCAATATCCTTCAGTGCCTATTTGCCTCCTCTGCCTCTGCTCGCTCCTCCTGCGCCTTAATGATGGTCGTCGTGCACAAAACGAGGTGGATAATGTTGCCAAGCTTCGTCCCCAGAACAACCAGTAAACCAACCAACCAACCAACCAACCAACCAACCACAATGAAGTGCATACATTCATCTCAGCAGCAAGTGTCAAGCTGCTGTTGCGGTGGTAGTATTGGTGGTAGAACTTGTAGGAGTAGGAGTATGACGTCTCTCGGTGGCTGCGGTGGTTACGTAAAACCAGGCACCATCATTCATCCATGATTGAGGGACGCCTCTGCGCATTTGACAGCGCACTTTGTCATCCAATCCGCAAAACTCATCAAGACTTGTTCAATCGAGTTTAATTGTAACCACTTTTTTACTGACTGGCATAGCCCTCGAGATCGTCGTGGCTTATGCTTACGCCACCCGACCAGAATTGGCTCAGCGATATGGTACGAGACACTGAACTGAAGGAGTTGGATCGTGTCCTTGAGGGGGATACGTAAGCAAAGCATGATGAGGGGTTCTTAAGGACTAGGAATGGCAAGTGAAAAATGACTTTTCGTTCAGGAATGGCGAAAGATGAGTTGCATTTGCTTCTGGACAATCAGGTGCACGAATAGCGCGTCGTCAACAACAAGAGCAACCACATCGTTCGACTGAACCAGATGAAAGACGATTGTTTGTCCGAGTTCATTGCGTCATCAATACATGACGACGCCAGAGATCCCTCAAGTTCATCTTTTGTACCTACATACACACATACACACATACATACCCACATACGTACGTAGACTAGTGTGGTGAAGTATCTACGTACCATACGCACTTATGAATTACACGCAGTTGTGGTTATTAGGCTACGTGAGAATATTCGTGACTTAATTAATAGTGGCGTTTATTTTGTGCTTGATGGATGAACTTGGGAAGTTGGCCTGAGCCCACTGAGCCGCGGTTCCTGTCCATGAATTAAAATGACTTCATATTGAATCACTTGTTGCTTTTCTCGTCCCAGATAAGCTATTATATACCAAGGTTTTTTTTTCTATCAAAGCGACCGTTCAATTCCAATGGCTTCCTTCATAACTATATATGTACCTCTCCTAGCCTCCTGGCTCATGTTATAAGATGTTCTCGAGTACATTCTGCCCTCAAGAGCTTGTTTCGAAAAGGCTTTAGAGTCGAAAAGCTCGTACTTAGTAGATGCAAGCCTAAAGGCAGAGAAAAATGATAAGGCATCATGCAAAAACTGGGCATAATGTTGACAAGAAGTGATCACAAAGGTAAACAACGAACCGGCCCTGTTGCCTTGTATGATATTGACACCATATAGAGGTCATTAGTCTTCCTCCATAAAAAAAAAACTAGCAAACAAGATTCCTGCCGTTCATTTCAAAGAATCTGTCGGCAGTTTCAGGCTCCTTTAAATACAACTTCTCGAACACTTGTATGCCACAATCCACACTTTTTTGGGAACAATATATGAAGGCCCCGATCACGCACACCTAGTTTCGCCAGATGTGCAGGTAGGGAGATTTGTCCTATTTTCTGATATGAGGATGGCTAAAATGCAAATTAGTAGTTCATAGCGTTTATTATGGTGGCAGTTCTTTTCCTTGTTTCGACTCCAGCGACTTCAGAGATTCGAGAGACTCCCAGGTCTCAAGGACGCTTTCAGGGTCGGGCACGTACGTACAGCACATTTTCCTTTCGTCATGCTCTTTGGAGTCGGTCTCTAATTGACATTTTTCACTTCTCGGTGAATCTCAGTTTGTGTGCACTAAACAAGTACTGAACCGAACACATCAAAGCCTACAAATCCATTTAAACCGGGGGAAATTCCACTCGCCTTGCTGTCAAATGAATTGAGCTAAGTTTTGGCAAAGGCAAGAAAGGGCAAAGCGTAGTTTAGAATGAAACTTTGCCCATTTTATTTGTGAAGGATGATCGAGAATTCGGTGCACTTTTTAGACGTGTTCCGATTCCTCGGTGGTTGCAAAAAAAAAACGCAATTATCGATGCATTCGACGTGAACCTTAAATGTATGTTCACAAAGAAGGAACCAGGAAGAAGCAAAATCTCGTTCGGTTTTTTTTTATATCGAAGTCTTGAAATGACTCAAATACTTTCCTCCTTACGGCCAACATTATAGGCTCGGGGTTTTTTTTGTGAGTCCACCAAATCAGGGTTAAAGCATTTGGATCGTAAAATTCGACTGCAAAACCGAATAACATGAAATCGTAAAATAATTGCCTCAGATATGTTGGCACCTGAATTTGTTCAAATGTCCTCTACGACAACAGACCAAGTGATCCTTCTGACAACCCAATCTGTCATTGAGCAAGATCGTCTCCTGCTCGTTCTAAAGTACAAATCGTACTGCCTGAATCATCCCCTGAAATCCCTCCAATGTGAGAGCCAGCTCGGAATGCTCTAAGTCCTCCAAGTCTGAAGCAATGCTTTTCACTCAGTTCCATGCCGAGAGACTCATAAAGCTTTTTTTGCCTTCTTCCTTCTTCATACCCTCTAACTCAATCCAAACACAAACTGGTCAAGCCTGTCCTAATGGCAGAAGTTGAGAGAGGAACAAAAAGTCTGCCAGAGAAAGACTACCAATGTAAAGTCACGTCGCTTTCGCCGTCATTGGATTTCTGAGCAGTCCTCGTCATCATCAACGGCATCTGACTCACAGTCCCAGTGAGGTCGTTGTTGTTCATGGCAGCATGTTCATGCATGAACGTCGTCGATTCAGGGAGGACGTTCGTTTGCCACGCACTCGGTCCCAAGATCTATTCACACCCGAGAATAAGCAAACAAAAGCAAAGTGAGAAACCCCACCAAGTCCACTCAAGCTCTTTTTTTTTTGCTAGTGGAGCTAATGGCTTGTTCAATCTAAAAGGGAGAAGACTTTCGAGGAGCTTAGTATGTCGATGGGAGGATTTACGGTCGCACCGATTGCCGGGGTTATCTCCTATCAAACGTCGTGACTTGGGGTCATGTTAAAGCACCCTAAGCACAATCCGAAACGAACATTAAGTCCCTCTGGACTATTCAAAAATGATAAATCAGTTTTTATGATCGAAGAAGTCTAGGTTTTCTTTTTCAAATCTGCTAACCCTTCGAAACTTTTCTTGGTTATTTCATACTCAATTCATGGCTTAAATAAGACGACCTTGGTGGTTCTTGGAAGCCGAAGGCTGACCTATTTCCCTCTCGGAGTCACAATCCTCATGAATGTTCAACTGGAAGAGTGCAGATTTGAAAAAAAGATTGTCCAATAATCCTAGACTTAATTGGATTTGGCGTTGGGAGGTCCTAGATTTGTCAACAACTCTTTTTCTCGACTCAGGTTTTATGTCCAACCACCCAATGGTTGGAGTCCATTTCATGTCGCAAAAGTACAAACATTTCTCTTGCACAGAATTGAGCACATTTAAATGCTCCGGATGGAGTGCAGCCATTAAATAGACATGAAATGATTTCCACCTCTACCAGAAATGAAAATGCCATTTTGAGCACACAAGGAAATTGTACCAATAATAAACATGGCAGAAGAGAAGAAAAAAGAAGAAGAAGAAGACCCATTGAGAATTGCATACCGAGAGCGAGAAACAAAATGGTTCATTTTATGGACTTCCGAGGACTGAAGTCCTAGCGGGAGAAGTGATATAAATGCAAGAACGGCGACATTAAAGAGCAAGCCAAACAAATATTACCAACAACCTCAACAACCATGAACAGTTGAACGACCACGAAAAAAAAACCAAATGAACACGAGGCTAGAGATCGTATTTTTGCCTTCCGTTGGCCAATCAGAAACATCCCTCTCGTTTCTGGTTGTTGGCGATATTTTGAAGATGGTTCAGCATGACTAAAAATAGCCACCACCCTTCCTGTCGTCATCGTCATCGTCGTTGATGCCATCATAGTAGTTTTTTCAAGGACTTCCAAGCAATCCTTGGTCACTCTCATGAGTATGTCACCTGCTGTACCGTACATCCGCCTAGTTTTTTCAAGGACTTCCAAGCAATCCTTGGTCACTCTCATGAGTATGTCACTAAATAATTCGTTTTCGCTCTTTGCTCTTTTCCAAAGGGTACATTTTCCCGAGCACTCGGGGAAAAAGAATTTCTTTATCATTGTATATTTGAGCATGACTGGAGAAAAACAGGAAAAGTGCGATTGTTCACAAAGGTACTCAAACAAACTAGTCAGTACCAGGTTTGTCAAGATTGTTGCTCTTAAATAGAACCAACTCTAAAGTGTATGTTTGACTGACACATTGCTTAATGCGGTAGATTCGACAATGATAAAGTGAGTTTGCACATATGGGATCAGTCCATAGTAGATCGTCGTCATCTTGCTTTGAAAAGAACCATTTTTTTCGTTTTTGAATCGTAGGCGGAACTCAGGGGACCATTGATTTCTTTTTTTTTCTTATGAAGTACGATCTAAAGCACGTGCTTAAGCAAATGTCTCAAACATCAAGTGTGACCAAGTTGGTTTGCTAAACGTAGGTGGGAATGCTTAATTCAATACCGCTACTCAAACAAGGCACTCATATCGGTTCCAAAATGCTTATCCATGTGTGAAGAAGTCGATGACAGGAACTGGCGAACGCGAGAAAAATACTTCCCGATCAATTTGAATCGGGACTACCAAAATCGTGCTCCAACCGGAGGGGTCGGGATGCTAAAAGCGTCGACAAGGTCGTTGGTTCTTGAACAAGCTTCGACACATGTGGATTTTTTTGGCATGATTTGAAGCTCCTGTCGTTCAATCTAATCAAACCGGCCGCGAGGAGGAACTGTCAAAATGTGAAACCTCAAAGATTTCGGCATGGACCGACTAATTGCACATCGCATTTGAAGAGTGACCTTTTTGTTCAGTGTATCTCCACCAGTATTACTAGGCTGTAGTTGGCTTGGCGAAACAGTGCATGTAAGTAGTAGTGGCCAAACTGAGGAAATCTACCTACGTACCGCACATTACATGCAGTATACAGTCCATAGTATACATGAGAGACATCATCCTCGCGTGTTGCATGCGTGTTTACAGAACTCCACGATCTCTTTCTTTTTTCTCTCTCTGTCTCTCTGGATACCTCCCTTCATTTAGTTTTTCTATGATGAAGAGGATACTCATCCCTGTACAACTTTTTTTTTGTAGGTGTATGTGGATCACGCAATGCGCATGATCAAAATTCATAATCATGCCCTAGTGACGAAAGATTGGCACTGCTCCGCCGGCTTATGGTCACACTATGGTAACTTGGGGAACGCCAAAGATGTTGAGCTGTCGTGTTTGGCCTTACCTGGAATTAAATTATAGAACATTGGTTAATACTAATGAAGTATAAAACTCCGGGGTTTCAAATGTGAAGGAAATGTGTACAAGATGGGCCAATCTTTCTGTCTTTGCGTCCCAGCTTCTTGCCATAAACGTCAGGCAATTCTCGTTGCGGTCTTACGATTAGAACTGAGTTATGCTATTACCCTGGGCTCAGCACAATTTTGCTTGTGGGGAGCTCCAGATTGCAATTCTGCCTCGGCCTCTCATGGTCAACTCGAGCACAAAAAGTATGTAGTGAATTTAGGCGCACTGATTATCTGGACGAATGCCTTCAATTAGCCCTCGACCGTGTACATGGTAGTTCCAAAGATTAATGGTGAGGGTCGCCAATGTGCAATCAGCATTTGACAATTGGAAATATGTGAGAGAATGTTAAGCCATCCACGCATTGAGTGGTCCCTCGCAGAATGTATGAATTGAACGTGGGCGTGTTGCTTGCATGTGCTTGTGAGTTGAATTTTTTAGAATCTCATTGCTTTGCACCTAGCCACAAAGGGAATTGGAGTCGAATATGAAGTACCAGACAAATGAAACCCAGTTCCAACCACGCCCTCATATCTCTTTGGCAAGCTCTAATGAGACAAGCTCTGTTCCTCGCCCTCCCTCTTACTAGTCTTTGAATGTCATGTCCTATTTAGTCATTCAATGCCATTGTCAATTCTGTATCAAAAGGTCGGATCAATATGTAATGGATTTGCTTTCACACATGCCGGGCTTGTCGTCCGGTTCATTCTTGGCGGGAAATTTGAACGTGACATACTTTGAAAGGCACGAAAGTGATCGCCAGACCACGAGAGTAATTAGGGTGGATTTTGACGTTCACTCTGTGTTTATCAGTTTTTACCGAGAACACCAGCATTTCCTTGTGTTATTTCGGGTGGATTCACGTCAACCTGATTTCTTTCAAACGTGACTCACTGACGCCTGTGGCCGAATTCGAACCTCAATTCACTGGGCTTTTGCTCTTTTCTCTCACTCTTCGCCTTCACGTCAGGCGAATGCCTAGGCAATGCCTGGGCTCCCATTAAACCGAGGGAAAAGACAAACGAAAGTTTCACCACCCAGGTCCACCGACTGATCTCGTACGTGGAGAATAAGTGACTCGAGCAATTTAAGCCAGAACTACCTCAAGCGGTCCCCGATCCCAAGCCCTTCAGAGATTAAAATCAATGTCAACTCAACAATGTGGCAAGCAAACTAAGAACGATCCAATCTTGAATATGAATACTCTCATTTCTTGTGACACTTCTTCAATCCGTAATCATAATGATGATGACAATGACGAGATCATGAGCTTCTGAGGATGGATCAAGAAGGCGTCTTCCTCGTGACTTTTGCAATTCCAATCTAATCCCTAATTAGTGATGCCCATTGATATGGAATCATGAACTAGGCCCAACCTTAAATGGACATCCAACTGCGTCTCTAAAATTGAAATCAGTTCTCGAACCGGTTTGAAGCTATTCTTGGGCTTAGCCAGGACTTGTGGAGTTCTGGATTTGAACCCCCTGCTTAGCGTGGTAACGGGGTTTGTTTCATCTATCCTATAGCACATGATGCTATATTGGGCGAGAGGTAATCTTGAAGTCCTGACCCAGAACCAATGGTCTCCTAATGTGATGTTACGATAATATGACTGCAATCCGTCTTTAGAAGCTTCATCGAGAAAAAAACCCCACATTATTACAAATCAATCTACGTCAAATGGCGAGTGCCTCCTCAGCTCCTCCCGTGCCAAGATAGTTCTGAGAGCAATTAAAACCTCCAGTGAATAAAGATCATCATTATTATGGTCGTTTCAGTAGCCGGAACAAAACTGTGTGGTGATAAGAAGAAATGAAGGTCCTTCCCTGGGCCGAGAAAAATGAAATGCGAAGCCAAATTTGTTTACGACCGCCATTGCCGTTCTGTGGTTTCTTAACCTATGAGACGAATTCGGCAGCCAAGTCATCTATGGCCGGATAAGATCGTTAAGTGATGCCATTCGCTTTTCTTTGCCAAAATCTAATTAAGCCAAATGGCCATCGAACATGCATGTGCATAGGACAAACAGAACACCAGCCTCTAGTACTAAAGATAACCATTCCAAAATCAGGAAGACGAGGCGGAAAATGGCCACTTGTCGGAAATTAGACTCATGCACTTCTTGACGTTTCCTTGCCTACTAACCAACTACTCAAGTACGGACAAACGTAGCAGAGCCCGAATTCACTTTTCTGATTAAGCCTTTGCTTGCGCTTCCCAAGAATGGGTAGGCCTCGAAAAATAGACAACTATCGTAGATTTGATAAGCAGCCAAAATGACGAAAATGAACTTAATAAATGTCATGCATCTGAGTTGCCATGTTCGTAGGGAGCAAATTGGTTGCTTGGTTGGTTGCTTGGCTTGTTCTGCTTTTGAGAGCAATTGACGGAACGACTTGTAATTACTTTTATTGCGGGGAAAACTCCGGGAATTGCAACTTGCGCAAAAGAGGCCTCCATATGATGGTGGTACAAGTACAAGTCGGGGCCCGACGCGGCTTCCCAGAAAATTGACATTTTAATTACACGTGATAATTTGTTTCAGTTTCGCTGTTAAACGCCATTACATCTGTTTCGTGACAAATCCTTCAAATTTATGGCCTACAATTTGCTAAAAACCCTTTTGCGGAGGCCCACTCTGAGCAAACGAACTTGCGGTCAAGAAAAACCCTCTCGTTTTTGGCCACTCTAGCTCAGCTCTATTGACAGATCGAGAGAAAAAAAAATCTGGTCAGTCACACCACAAAAGTACAACGAGTGAAGTAATCGTTGAAATAACCATTGGAAATGAAATAAAGATTTGCAAGCAATCATCCTTAACACGAAATGACAAGTGTGTTCACACACTCCATGACAAATCTGCATTTTGAAGTAGATTTAATTGTATATCAGGCGAGTCACACTACCACCACCATCACACTACCTGGGATTGAAAAAAAAGCCACAAGTTGGCCTGACTCATGAAACATGCAATTTTTAGCAATTTGTTCCCTGTCAAGACGAATGATCATCTTTTCTTTTGGCCGGCTTAGCTCCACCACTGGCAAAAATAAACAACCAAATCGTGTCCTTCCTTTCCAATCTCACCTGGTTTACTGACCCAAATCAAATGGAGTTTAATCTCTAACACTAGGGTGCAAATTCGTCCCCAAGTTCGATTTGCTTCGAATTGCCTAATTCAATGATGGAAGCGGGCAGTGGCCGACTAATAACGCCTGATGAGTGTGGCCATTTGGCCCAAAAAACAGGGATCGATTAAAGGGAAAAGACCTCGTTCACCACCACAAACGCCGACAGCGATCGATCCCACTAAACATTATTTTAAGAGGTAAGAGGATGGTGAGGCCAAGAGCAAAAAACAGAGAGAGTCCCTGGCACAGACTAAACTACGTTCAACCATATCTTGAGAAATATGACAGGGATAAAAACGCTCAACCCTGGAGCAGCCAAGAACAAAGATAGAACCGACTGCTGATGATAAGGCAGCCAATGAGTGGTCGTAAATCAAACTTATTCTGTTCAACAATAAATAACCACCAGCATTCACAGCCAATTTGAGAGGGTATAAGAAGCTGGCATAGGAAGAAGAAATCAAGCCATTCCAGGGCCCTTTAATGACAGGGCTACTGACCACGCATGGCCTGGCCAACTGGTTCATCCAGACTAATAGAGCCGCTAGGCAAATATCAAACTGTCTGATGATCGACGGAATCTTGGGATGAAAAACTTGGGAGTAATATTCAGACTGGAGCCCCTTTGGAGGTGATTGTTCAATGGCATGTACCCTGATATCTTTCCTTGTATCTTGGTCGAGCACAATGTCCCACATTTTCTGGTTACTCCGAGTGCTTTCATGTACAAAAATACTTTGCCAAGCCACAACAACTGCTACAAGCAAAACGTGAGGGCTTAGCTATGGTTCACGCAACATAACGTTTGCAATCCTTTCATCAAAGCTTCCATATCCATAACTAATAGCGGATTTCAAAAAACATCTAATGACAATGGACGCATACACCTATAAGCATATTTTATAAAAATAAAAAGAATGCCTAACAATTGTAGCGAAATTCCCTAAATCATCTCGCTAGACAGAGTCAGATGTATATTTGCATGGGCATAAAGGTCAGCCAATAAGATTCGTTCGTCAAGAACTTTTTACAGTGAAAAAAAATTCCCCTTCAACATTGTGTTCCAATAGCTTGGCCTCAATTTCTAGCCACTTGCTTTAGCCTGTCAGACTCGACTGCTCCATGTACTACAATAAACCTTCTTTGAGCCAAGGTAACACGAGGAAAGCATTTAAAACTCACTCCCATGTCACCTTGACTTGTTTCGAATTCCAAGCCGGCTTGCCAGTGTAATGTTTATAAACAGTTCAGGGCAAGCAACAGCTGCACCCCTCCCATTTCACTCACGGAATCCAAACTACCGAGAAACGAGTATTGTGCAATAATCAACTTACTACGGTTCCTATCAAAGTACAGTCAAATTCAGATAACAATGGGGTGCCTTTTGATCAAATAGAGTACTCCCGAGTTTCCTCAGGGGGTTGTCAAAGCCAATGGTTAGTCCCGATGTCAAAAATAGGTGACACCAAACAAAGTAGGTTAATGTACTCTCGAACTCTTTGCGACTTGACCAGAGAAGTGTTGTGTTGTTCGTTCTCTCTTGTGTGTTTGCTATTGCAGTTCAAGTGTTCCTTCCCTTTTTTCGGGACCTTCAATTGACATTTTCCCCCCTAGTTCCTTCTTGTTGTATGCGTTGTTCCAAACTTGCTCTGGCCTGCTTGGCTGACTGACCCAATTCTACTTTCACTTTCACCAGCCTTCATTCTTTCTCCCTTCCTCTCCGTGCAGTATGTGGTCTCTGGGCTTCCCTCGCAGTCTTTTACTGAGTTCAGCGGTTGGACCGAACGGCTCCAGCTTCCTCCTTCAAAGTTGATATGCGCCTAAGCCCCCCGCCCCCCCCCCTCTCTCTCTCTCTTTTACTTCATCTTTCTCTCTATCTATCCCTGGCTCTGCCTTGCTTCCCTTGTTCTGGCTGAGAGACTCGAAATCTCACTTTTCGCAGCCTTGAGCCCCAAACTAAAATTTTATTGCTTGGACCCGGTTTTTTTTCAGCTTCTTTTCCTGAGCTAAAGCAATTGTGGATGCCAAGAAATTCAAGTGGGTGGTTGTCTCTAGCACTCTCCCCTAAGGCTAGATTAAGTAAAATGAAAGGAGAAGGGAAGGGGATATGGAGCACGCTATGTCAAACTCGGATCTCGCTCGGCCTTTAAAAACTCCTTCGAAAGGCCAAAGTGAAGTGAATGTGGGAACACTGTATTTTGAGAGGGACTGCTTTGCTTTCTCATCGGATTTCCGGCCTTGAAAAGAAACCTATTCATTCCTCCAGGGCGGGGACAATTTATTTCCGTAATGTTAGCCCATTTCGAGGAGGCCTTTCATTCTCTGGTGAGTGGTTCACTGGCCTCTTGTGGAGCGTAGACTCACTTTCCAAAACTTTGCTAACTACTCTGGCTAAATAATGCAACCAATTTAGAGCCTTGAAGGTGAGCCTGCCTGTCTACTGCATTTAATCTGTCAGTACATCTGAGTTTGTCATGAGAACTTGGAAAGTAAACTTCCAGCTTGTTTGATTAATTACAACCTCTCAAAGTCAAGACGCCTCGATTCCATTCTCCGAGATCTCCAAGGTTCTTTCAACACTTCTCAACATGCACCACCGTGGAACTGTTCTTCTTCGTCTTTTTGGACGACCCCCCGAGCTCTTTTTCATTCTGTCACACTGAAGCGACAAAAGGCCAGGATGGGAAATTCTCAAGGCCAAAACACCGGCCGGTCTGTGCCCAGTTCCGTTTGTCCTTGTCTTCTGCTTCGATAATGTAATGCTCGTGCCGAAGCCCCGCCAACGAAGTAAGGCTGCTAGTAGACAGCTGTCGTTGGGCCTGAGTCGATTCTTGGCCTTTCTCAACCGTCCGTCCGTACTAGCCAAAAGAGGGGAAGGCTCCGGTTCCGGAATGATGGTTTTGCTTTGAGAACGTTGTCTGTAATCACCTACTATGTCCAACGTTGTAAACATACCCAGTGTATTTTTTTACGATTGGTACAAGTTTCTCAACATACGAGTCAACCGGTCCACCGAAAAGAGGTTTCGCCTCAAATTCTTGATTACCTCATCGTTCACCATTGAAGAGGCATTTTTAAAGGACCAACGGAGACGCCTGAGGTCCAACGCATTTTCCAGTTCAGTGCAAGACGACAAATAGCCTCCAAATCGTAATATATGCCTTCACGATGACTTGAAGCGGATTGGACAATGTGCAATGGAATCTAAATTAATGAGCTTGATGTGGGCAGACTTGAAGCCGCAGCTTCTGGGAATTTGATTTTTTTTAAATCGCTCTGTGTTGGCTCAATGTCCCATTCATGATGAAGCAGGGGGCAAAATGTTGTTGCTCAGCTTTTGTAAGTATGAAGAAGAAACCTCCTCTTTGTAGGACAGCTCTCTCGTCGCTTCAAAAAAAATCAAAGCTTTACGTGAATCGAGCCAAAACCGTACGTACAGTAAAGTCAGCTCGAGAGAGAGAGCTGAAGAAAGACGGTTGAAGGTCAGGGATGAGAATCCTTTCACTGACCTTGAACAGGATTTGAGCTTGGAACGAGCCAGCCAGGCCATAATACCAGCCTCTGTATACCAGGAAGAGAGGGGTTTCCAATTGAGTAGCTCGGTTGTGGCCTTGGATTTGGAGGCTTGATGGTATTCACGGAGAACGATTGAACTATGTTCCCCGTTTGCTTACTCCGCAAACCCCAATCAATGTACTACTGCTTCTGAATTATTCACTTTCCCACTCGAAGTGCTAGATAAACATGTGCGTCTCCAACATACTCATAGGCGTGAAAGTACAAAGTATGGTTACTTATTCGAACTGGTTTCACCTACATGTTCCTCTTTGAAGCAAAACGTTCCTCGACGTTTGGCACATAATTGTCTTTGGTAATGCCTGTCGGTAGTTCTGGCAATTGAAACTACCTCTCGGCCTTTAATAATGGGCAAGTGCGGATGTCCTTAGGCGAGAATCTAAGTAATGAGCGGCCTCGTATCTTCGTCCTCTCCTCCTCCAGGATAGGAGATGAAACGGACTCATACTCCTCCATCTCACAAATTGGGTCGGATTTGTCTTCCAGGCACCTCTTTAAGGGCCCTGGTTCCCTGGTGGTTCTATCTAGGGATGCATTCACTGGCACACTCAGTCCGATCTAAACTACTCTTTCTGAGTGTATTGCACTTTATATTAGTGGCAAAGCGACGGGCGACGACGATGGCAAACCCAGACAAGAACGAAGCTGGAAAGGTTGATGCATTTCCGAGACTGCTGGGTGCTGATTTGGCAAAATCGGCCAACTTCCAGACTAAGGGTCATGTCTCTGCAATCAAACACACAATGTGCGGAGAGAGCAACGCAAATTGTAAAGCTAAGGCATTTCGCAACAAAGATATACTTAGTGGGAACAAGATTATGAGCGTTGCGTTGCACTGGGTTGTGCAAGAATATATTTGGCTAAACTATGTGCATTGCTTCAGGGATTGCGTATTACAGGGACAGAAGAAGGGTCTGATTCATCAAGTGCTACATTTTTAACGTTGATCAATGCATTCTCGAAGCACATTTATATCGGCTTAAGCAAGATGCATGACTTTATCCTGAGGTGCTGGTCTAAATCAATGCATACACAAATTTTTTTTAGGGAAACACTACAAGGAGACTGGCAGACTGGCCCCTCTCAGGTGACAGAATGGCCCCTCTCAGGTGACAGAATGGAACTGATAAATCTCCTCGAGTGGAATATCCATCTAAGACGCGGAGAAAGACTGAAAGACCCTCAATATCCTACATAGATGCTTCACCAATTGGCCCTCTCTGTATGTAGCAAGATGATAGGCCTCGATGGAAGCGACTGGAAACAAAGCTTACCTTCAATCGTTTGTTGGCATCGTCGTAAGGATCCGCAGACGAGGATTGGTCTGAGACGATACCCTCGTCTGACTCCTGATTGGACAGTTGGAGCAAGGCCTCAGCCTCAGTCAAGTTGGGCGTGGATGTCCAGGACGAGCCTAAAGATGAGATCCCGGAACTCGAGGGTGACACCGATCCGTCAATCATGACATTGGCCGCCACCGAGGCCAAATCGGAGAAGTGCGTGGTGAGCGGACTGGCCGCGGAGGCCGCCATGGTCATATTCACTGGGGAGGAACAGGGTGTGGTCATGCGCGAATCTGAAAGTACAAATGACGACGGCTTTAAGAACGTGAATCCAAGGTGGTGCAATCGGTGTTGATGGAGGCACTAATCGCTATTATGACCAGGACATGACGTCAAGAAAGCGGGTATGGTTGAATCCCACCGGCTTTGTGACGTCACTCCCGTCACTCCCGTCACTCGATCCTGTTACTTTCGGCTTTGGCCTTTTCCTCTTTTTCGGTTCTATCTCTCTGTTCCGTGAGCTTTGTGTACGATAAGAGAGAGGACGCACACGCAATGAATGATCCTTAGCATTTCTACCGGTCGTGACTTGTTCTCTCACTCTCGTATTCAGCACCATCTCTGGCCTTAAGACGTTTAAGAATGCTATTTTGGTACGGGCATCATATGGCCTTAGTCGTAAAAAGGCCTCAAGAGTCTTGATGCATGAGGTCGGCAGGCATTCCAGATGCTCAAATCTCAAATGAGATGGCTTGTTTCTCAGGATTTTCGATTCTCGATTGGCAAATGGCAGTAAGGCATGCAATCAATCTAACTCATTCGACAGGAAGAAAATCACGTGAAAGTCAAATTAACCGAGGCTGCCAAGTGAGCACTTAAATGTGTGAGATCTTTCGTTTGGGTTGAGGGAGTAACGTGTCCTTCATCAAAGTACTTCGGGTATGACTTCTTGGCTAGGTTCCAGATTCTGCCCTTCAATTCAATGAATTCCACGCTAAGCTCCATAAAATGTATAAAGTCTGTCGAAAAAGCCAGCCGAATATACTGTAGTCCATTAATACGCTCAACATACCCTCCCCTGTTTTGTTGCCGCCACTAATCAGGATTTTGAAGGGTGTGAAGCCTCAACCAACCCGGGCATGGTGAGTGCATTTAGAATAAACAAAGTAATGGCCACCTTGCCTATGATAAAGGCAGGCCGACGAATAGCAAGTATGTGATTGTGCCGGTGGCTGGTGGCTCAATCTCTCACTTTTGTTCTCCCATCTTGATGTCTAGTACTGAGTGAGAGTGAGAGAGTGTCTTTCAATGTCAGAGTTAGGCCTCGAAGGAGACAGCTGCCAAGTTTGGGGCGGATGGCGGCCAAGAGAGCCGAAAAAAAAGACGTTCAGCTAATCACGAAGAAGACGCTGAGCCAGTGGACAACAACAATTCCGGAGCCAAATTCTTGCATGGAACTTGATCCTTAGGCTCATTGTGAGGCAAGGAGAGAGATGTTTTGCCCTTGCCGTAGGACAAATCGACCTTTTGCGACAAACCGGCAAAACGGCATGGAATTTGTTTTTGAAATGAATGCTCTTGGCCTTTTGGTGGGTGCTTGCAATGTTGCTAAGGTCAATACAAGTAGATGCATTGCTTGCAGCTGGCCTCCTGGTTCTGCAATTCTTAGGGCTGGTCGTGGTTATGTATTGTACTTTGTCCTTTTAGTAACCATCAGAAGAGCTGGGAGTTCAGTCAGGTTTCTCTCTCTCTCTCTCCCTCTTACCGATCTGATGTGCTTCCATTTGGACTGAAAACCCGAAAGTGGCTTTGGGTATCTCTCCAACATTCTTTTCCTGCCTCCAATTTCTCCAATTTCTCGCCATCCTTCCTCTCCTTTTTCTTTCCTTCTCTGCTAATGGAACTTTTTCCTCCAAGGTCAGACAACCCTAGAACTTGGCCCTGATCACGTGACGACCTTCCCATAACTGCTCCTGACTGGCCAGCCTTCGGCCTTTTCTCCTCCTTTTCTTTCTTCTCTCTCCCTGTCTCTCTCCTATCTACCACAACCGGCTCTTCTATTGTCAGCAGCGCTGGTCTTGAAGCAATGGCCTTGCCATGGCTGGTTGGACTCAGCCTTCTTCCTCTTCGTCTCAAGGCCTGAAGCAGCTGTCTTCAGTGGAACCATGGCCTTTGCTTGTGAGCTGGCTCAAAAGTAGAGACTTGAATACGGTTGACGTCCTTGGTATGACTGGCTCTGCCTTTAATGCCTTAGAAAACTGGATAGTCTGAGCCAGGGTGGCATTGAACACGAATGGCCTTGGTGGTCGCTTCCTCGGAAGAGCAGAAGGAAGGCAGGAAGGAACAAGGACAAAGTGGAAGGAAGAAAAATGGCCTCTCAAGTTCAAACAACATGAGTGCAGCCAACTAACCTTCGAACCAATGGACCAATGGAACAATGGACCTTCTTTGCAGATAAAGGTTAAAATAAAAGCATTCCAACTGTGGCATTTTCTTTCAATCAAATAGATACGCTCGTGATTCTCAATGTACGAACAGTATATGCCAGTGCATGAGAGGCCAGCCAGCCCATTCCTTGATATTGCCTTTCCTATTACAATGTTGACCTTGGTTGTGGAGCTGGTCCAGTCAAATAACCCTTCGTAGAGATACTGCGTCGGGACCAGATCCCGCATCAGAAATGATTCCTCTGACCGAAACTAATTTTTCTGCTCGTTATAGTTATGGGGCCATTGAAGTGTACATAAGGGAGTTGTGTGTGTTCGTTTTTGTGTGGTACGTATTCACGACAGTGTGGTCCAGAGTCTGAAGTGAGCAAACAAAAGCAATGTTATCATTCACGAGTTTGAGAGCATATCATCAAGGTCCTAACCAAAAAGCTTCACCAGTCTTATTTCAGACCAGAACAAAGGCCACTGATGGATGAAGCTGAGGCTAAACAGAGTCTGGGACTTACATGGCCTTAGATGAGGGCCTTGTTGGTCTTTCCAGCCTAATTCCACTTGACTGAGCTCTGTTGGCCTCATCCTCAAAGCTCATCTTCGATGAATACGTAGAGCACAATTACGCACAGCACTTCGTACCCATCAACCCACCAACTCAGCACGTGCTGCAATGTACCAACTTCGCATCGTGGTAGTCCTCACTGTCATCAAAGTCATTACCAGCTACATTAAGCCAAAGAGTACCCAAAACTTTTCACATATATCACCGAAGGATACGCATGAAATCCTCATAGTTTCGTTTGCCGTGCGTGGCTTGGAATCTACTCTATCTTTCTTCGAACAATCGTATGCGATGTCTTTGCCTTAAAAGGCACTTAGAAGAGCTTCTCTTTGGCATTTCATACTCAGGATCACTATCCCGAATCTTGCTTGGTTCCAAGGTTCTTGATTTTGGATTTTATTTTCAATCTGTTATTGAGGCAAGCAGTGTGGGAGATTGAAATCCCTTTCCTCTGGAGGGGTAGTGCGTGTTAGCTCCGAGGAGGCTTCTCACAACAAGGCCTTCATCAATCATGTTCGCTTTAAATCCCCCCAACTTTGCATATCTGAATTCGCTCCTCGTACTGTGCTCACATTAAAGAATTAAATTTATGCTCCCTCCACGCCAGAGTTGCCATGTGCGACGCTTTTCGTTGAACAAGGATTTGCAGGCTCTCGTTAAAAGAAAGAGAGTTTGCGCCCAACAATAGCCAAAGTTTGTTGAAGGCGTTACCAAGTTTAATGAAGAAACCCTGAATGGCTCTGAAAGTGCACTCATCGACAGTGTTGTTCCAATGCCCTTCGTAATTGGATTTGATCTCTTAAGGCAGCCTGGCCTGGTCGGCTTGGCAACATGTGGCCAAAAAGTGGGCCCTTCATTCTCCCAGAATGTTGATTTCGCACTAAGCTCAAGCCTCTTCCTCCAAGTTTTTCAGAGTGAATTGGTATTGTTCTTCGAGCAATTGTGTGAGACGTTTCCTTCAACATCTCCACTTTCGTTCACAAAACGACTCAAATGAGATTGAGAGTGGTTGCTGATCAATCCATCCATCCATCCATCCATCCATCTATTCCTCCATATAAGCACAGTGGACCGAGCATACATACATACGTATACAGTATTCCATGTACGTTAGCGTACTATCATGGGCTGTGCGTGGTGTCCACAATCCGCTTGTCTCACACGTGGAATCGTCTCCCATCTCACTACTCACTAGGCGTCCCTGATGCTTGGAAGCTTGGAAGCTTGGCGTTCTCAGATGTGTGGATACTCCACTGTTAGTGGGAAGCCGGGCTCTGACAATGTTGTTCTTGAATCCAATCAGCAGAGGCCCCTCTCCTTACTTATCCCTCTTCCCAGCAATACATTCGCCTCATCACATAAATACACCGCCTACCGGACCCAGCCACTCTCCTGATGGGTCTTTCTTAAGGGTGTGGCAAGCACAAGGCGAGCTTGGCTTTCTTGGAATGGCTCGCCCATGGCAACAGGAAAATAGATCCATCATAGCGATCTTAGTTAGTGTTGTACATCGCTATGTACTAGATGTTCAATCCAAAGTCGAACCTCACCTCTGTTCTCGTGGTTGGCAGACTCCGGATGGTTACCCATGGGGTTGGCTGGGGCCATTTCAAGCCAACGGGGACTGTACGAGAGGTTCATCAGGACCATGGCTGCCGTGC
Source organism: Tigriopus californicus (assembly GCF_007210705.1). NCBI lineage: Eukaryota > Metazoa > Arthropoda > Copepoda > Harpacticoida > Harpacticidae > Tigriopus > Tigriopus californicus. The sequence goes on from NC_081446.1 coordinate 11,821,650, forward strand.
ACTCTGACATGATTGGGGTTGTACTTCGGTCATCCGAGCACGAGCTCCACATACCGCTATGAAATTCATCCCCGGAGGAGTCAGATAACGTCTCGGAGCCTCTCCGTTTGCGGCAACTGAAACCCAAGGGAAATAGAGGACGTTATTGGAATGTTATCTTTAAAACCCTTTTAATTCGATTGGCACTATTGATTTCCAGATCTCTTTAAAGTCGACAAGATCATGTTGTACGAATGTTTTAAATGTCAAGCCGCTCAAATGGTCATGTTTGTTTATGAGGGGAGTGACTCCATAAATTCCTGAGTCAAGGGTGATGATGTCTACTCTCCTCCTCCTCCTCGTCCACCTCCACCTCCTCCTTCTCCCTGTCGTCTTCCCTCCGATGTTCACTCTAAACCATAGTGGAAACCAACAACCCAACATTTGAAAAACCTATTTTGCCGATCACTCTCAGCTCACCACTCATTGGCAGGGTGCTTTGGGGGATATTGCAATTTACTTGCCTGATTGGCAGCTCCTATGATCTTTTGACATTTTCCCCTCAACTCTCGATATCTCGCCCATGACAAGAAGAGACGGACCAATATTTTCCGCTCTCTCTCTTTGCCTCCCTTTGCCTTGCTCCGCTCAGAATTCATCCGAATTAAATCATCTTCGGTTCGTACTTTAGTCGTTGCGTACTTGCTTTTGTTGCTCTCGTTCAGAATTAATTGCCATGAGTGGGATGCAAGCCTGTTAGAAGACTCAAGTTGCTTCTTTTCAGACTGGCTATGTCCAACATCAGTACGTACATTTAGGGTACCCCAACCGCAGGAGCTCGAGGTCTCCACGATACGCACCATGGCACCATGGATGTAGTAAACTACTAATGTGTTCATCTGCAAATTTCATTGCTGCCTACTCATCATCGTATCCACCCACTAATCTCAGTCGGAGCCCGGTCCTTAAAGATCTTTTTCCTTGACGAGGAGAGAGAGAGAGAGAGATGCCGTGGCCCCAAGAAAGAACACACTAATCATGAACATGTACCAGACAATCAGCTTAAATGGCAAACCAAGGCCTTATTTAAATGCAAAATCAATTCCTTACTCGGCATGGCGTCCCTGAAATGTCAGATTACGTAACCGGTCTTCCTCGTGTGTTTATTTACATACTGCCCGGCCGGTGTAAATCTAAACAACTCACTGATCCACGTTGGAACTTTGGACGCCTATCAGGTCTTGATAAGCAGACGTCCTTTCCTATGCTAACTGTTGCAATTACGACATCAGAGGTAAGGCCAAGAATAATATCCCGAGCTCCAATCACGGCCGAAACTACCCCATTGCAATTTATAGGCTCGCCGTGGCCCGTCGAGATAATCCTTATTACGCATTATTCGAATGGTTCTGCATTGGGACTGGCCGAAACAGGTTTGAGTATGGTTCCCTCGGTTTATTTACCACCTGGGATCGAATGTCATTCGGGGATTCTACCACAGCTATAACATGGGACAATAAACGTACCCCGTGTTGGTGGGCAATGCCATTATGTAAGTATCCATTTGATTGACAGAGCTAAGATCTTCTAACTCTTCTCGTTAAACATACCTTTACGCCTTTTATCTTAACAGGGATCACTCAAGGTTACGTACTTGAACCTCCACGTAAGTGTGCAAGTATGCACAGGAATGCAAAAGTACAACCAGATCCAGACTAACAATTTATTGAGCCATTTATCCTCGTGTCACTTAGGTGCACACACCTGGTGATCATGAGGTGTTATTAGTAGACACAGAATGGATCTCATTGTTCCTTGTCAATGAGTGCGTATTCTCGGTCAACCCACGCGCAATCTCCAATGATCTTATTCTACAATGCAACGAACGTCCAAAATTGGCTCGAGTCACTTGAAATCAAGCCATTCAAGAGCCTCTAATCCGCCTAGAGAATCCATTTAAATGACTATCAATTCTCTTTGTTCTTCTATTCTTGGGAGGCCTCTCAGGAAACGATCTTATTTGTTGCCCTTGCGTTTTTTGCCGAGTACCTAATCTGTACATGACCGACTCGAAGTTTTGCATCGAAAAAAAGCGACATCGGGTCCCTAATGCCGAGTGATCAATCCAATGTAATTGCAAGGCGGGCATCCTGTCCTCGATTTGAGGCGCATACATTTCAATACGAGCCAGATACACCAACAATCAGGCCTCGTAAATCTCGCATCGAATGTAGACTTGCTATGATTATAGGTGGTTTGACGTCAAACCCCCCGCGGGCTGGCCGACGAGTCAGGCCTCATGGATAAAATATAGCCAATATTTGCACTGGTTGAGAAAACGCGGAAGAAAGACGCTAAACGCTATTAAGAGCTTCACCAACTTTCAGTGTTTCCTTCAGCTTATTTGTTTTTTTCAACATCCTCGGATGCCTTTTTGTGTGACGGGAAGTTCAGACAAATCCAGCAAACCAAGGCAACAAATTCGGAAGTCAACTCTTTGAATCATCCTGGATTGTCCCAAAGTTTAGCGCAGTCAGTCAGTCAGTCATCAGAGAACAACGAAATCGTATTTTTTCCACCTATCAAAGCAGAAAGTGGCCGTAAAGTCGACTCTCAGAAAACCCTCGAAACTCTACATGGTTAAAAGACTTTATTGTCACCCTCTGATGATGCAAGCAGAATTTTGTATCTCTAGATTTTTCATGGACAGTAATTAAAATCCTTTTTGCTCGAAGCTGTCAATTTAGGTCGGACTGAGGTTCATTAATTACGGTTGTGCAAAATTAAAACACACACAAAAAGTGGCAGCACTTTAGGCATGGCCATTCTGTGGTTCAAAAGAGAGCTGTTTTCACAGTTATCCATCTTCATGATGCCATCCTTGCCATCATAGCTTACGTCTCGTGAATGGTTTGCTCGCTGGTCGCCTTGCTTAGGAGAAGAGTGAAAGTTTAATTGCTCTGTCTTTCCAAGGTTTTTTTTCTTTAGTTTTCTTTCTCTCTCCGGGTGAAATAATTTGACATGATTGGACTTCCAAATTCTGAGAGCAGGATGGCAAAGCTTGAACGAATTCAATCCAAACGAGTCTATCCCAAGTTCGTTTTTGGCACGTGAGTGTATGATGCTTTTATAGTCAGTAGACAAGGCTCATAAAACAGCCCCCTTCATCCCTGACCGGCCTTATCTGCCAATCCAATCCGTAGTATGGTTATTGACCATCCTCCACGGGATACTGAATGCTATTTATGCATAACTAGCATCCTCCTTCTCCTTCTTCTTCATCTTTGACTTTACCACCATACCGAGATGCTGAATGGGCCAAAGTTGCTCGCTGTTCTTTAAATCGACTTGGCTAGCTAACAACAACAGCCCTAACACCACCACCACCAACAACAACGATAATGCTAGAGCAACGCCAACCGGGTGTTTTTTGTGTCCTATCGACATTACTCTCAGAACATACTCGTAAAAGGGCCGGTTTTTAAAGGCAGTTTGTTCGCTGCTACCGTCAAGAAGCACTAAGCCCAAGTCAGTAAGAGATGAAGTAAAAAAATCGCAGTTCCGAAACGTCCGTTGTTCGTTCGTACGTACCTCTGTCTGTAGATATGTACTGCTCAGAGCAAGAGGGGAACAAGATGGAGCCTCCTACCCTCAAATGATTTTGAATTTCGGTGTTATGGGCATGAAACTATGGTAATGGAGTGCGAAGGCCTGAAGCCAGGCGGTCCAAGACGAAGTTGACAGCGTTATAGCCACAAAATGATCATCAGTAGAGTACTCCATTCAAGAGAGACGTCACTTGAGGGTAGGGGTTTGACACAAAACGACCGACGGAGGAATTCCTTCTCCAATTCTAGGCGCTCCATCATCACGACCGTAAAGTTGTATGTTTGCCGTGTTTGAGTGTACATACGTAGTGCCAGAATGTAGGCATAGGAGGCAAAACGGGAGGCGTTGGGGTATGTTGTGATGCCGATTCTTTTTCTTTAATTTTTTTTTTATTTTCAAGGTCTCCAAGGCATATTAGGGACAACTAATTACAAAGAGTGCCTGCCACAAATCTCTTTAACGCCCCTGCTTTCTCTGCGATTCTCATTTGTTAATCCCAGATAGTCTGTATGTACAAAAGCAAAGCCATTAACAGCTCCAGCAACAGAGGGAAGAAAAAAAAATATGAAATGGCCAAGATGAACAAACACCTCCCATTGTTCTGCTTGCATTCAATCTCATTTCATGCATGAGCCATCCGCTCCATCAAATCAAATCCCCAATCTTGTATGTCCAATTCGGCTCCAAAATTATGAGTCTGCACTCAACAATGTAGTACATGCGTTGCAGAGCCCCCAACGCGATGAGCTCTGATTCAGCAAAATGAGAATTTGATGCCTGCACGCAAGTCAGCCAACCAACCGACCAAAGAATCATGAAATAACACCGAATGACTGAATGAGGTTATACTTCTGGCCACTGTACGTACGTATGTCCGCACCAAGGAGCAACGTACTCATACGCATGTACAAGTCGTACTTTCTGAGTGACGTTCCTGAGCAAAATTCAATAAGAGTTCCAGTTGAATGCAAAATGCAGTGACCACCTCAAATGAAGAACCGCGCAATGCCCTTTAATGGCACAGCACTGCCAATCAAAGGGGCTGCTTGTTATCTGTCATGCTCCGGGTAGAAACGGACACTCTTGAACAGTGGAGTAGCATTCAATACTCCAGACCTCGGCAGATCGCACATCGCACCCAGCTAGCCACAAGTAGCTCAGTTGGGTCACCTTCAATGACTTCAATTTATGGCCGTATATAGGTATGTACGTAATAGATCTTGAAAGCGATTGCAGCAGTCAGTGGAACTGTCTTGTTCTTCCCTTCGTCCTTGTTACCAAAGTTGGAATATTGCACTTCTTTGAAGGATTCTCTTGGCAAGCTTTTGACTGAAAATGGATATGACAAGAGAACAGATAGTATCAGTTGGTCCTTCTGAAGTCTTCGTTCCCGTTAGATGTTAATTAGTATGCAATAAATCATACATCAGCCCCTAGATATGTTCTGCTTGAAATCCTTCCCACACTCCAAGTGTTTCTTCGGCATGGGTGTATGTACTAAGTAGGTTTGTTACGGAATACGACGTACGTAAACCCGTGAAAGCGCTTCGTTTTCGATCCACCCTGTTGTGTTCCAGAGAATGCTTCGCGAGCAATGTCAATATGATGAATAATGGCTTCAAAATTGAGGTAGTCCGAGTGGAATCACGACAGCTTGGATGTACTCCCCCCCA
>NC_081446.1:11826919-11836104 GCF_007210705.1 Tigriopus californicus
CCCCCCCCCCATCCTCCCTCAAGGTCTTTCTTCACGACATGCTTTGTGTGAAATGAAATCTATTGCTCAAAGGGTGAAACTCCCTTGAAATGAATCAATTGGAAGAGAAAATCGGAATGCGATTTTTCTCTCTTTCGTCTTATCCGAGACGTCACTTCTTGGGAATGAAAGAAATACATGAATCGGTATGAGAAATCCGTAGGATGTTTGGATTTGTCAATGGTAAGCTCGATCAGCTTGCGGAAATCATCAGTAATGCCATTCCAATAATTGCAATGCAACGCCAAGGTTGTCGTGATTTTTTTGGGATTTGGATTTGCTCGCTGGCAGCGGTTTCAAGAATCCAATTGCTCGCCAACCACTCGAGAATTCAATTAACTTGGGGATTACAAATGATGATTAATGGATCCAGATCACTAGCATGAAAATATCCGAAGGGTTCCGATTGAATCTGTGGATTATCAAAGCTTATTGACTTTGGGACGTTTTGAGACATCCTGTCTGTTGAAAAAGGCTAACGTGTGTGCTAAGTACATTTGGTAGGTAACAGTTCTTTACAAGCCACGTTACTTTACGCTGTCATTAAAGCGTTCGGTCTGACAACCTTTTCAGTCGACTTTGGCTTTCTTGTCTGATAACGAAATTGTGTTCGATACGCTAAGTGGCCGATTAGACCACCAACAGTTCGGCCCTAATTAAGGCCTTTCATTGATCAACAAGGATCTTGGGATTTTAGGGATCCGTTTACATTGATAGCGTTTTTTGCGTCTAGACGTCTGCTTTGTGGTGACTAAAAATGGCCGATTGAACACATTTCATCAAAGCACGAAACCTGACGGCCATATGAAAGAATGGCCTTTCAACATCTGTCAAACTTGGTAAACAAAAGTAGGCCTACCAACTCTATCTGTCCATGGTTTTGTTCTTGGGTAATGTGTACCTGTCAGGGCATGGATTGTGTGTACGTACGTATGTGATGGTCACTTCCGTGATAAGAGATAATTATAACTGGTTGGGAAAAACTAGCACAAAGACGGTGGCTGAGGACAAAAAGGCAATTTTCTCCCGTATTCAAACCACAAAGCGTCCCAGTAGGCCCATACGAGCTAGGCCTCACGCTCTAAATATAATGCTTGGAAAACATTCAGGCACGAACGAAAAACGATAACATTTCCCCCAACAAAAACTGAACGAGAAGAATGGCCTTTGTTTCAAGTTTTTGTCTCGATTCTAGCCAGGCTTAATGCTGCGTCTTGGTCGACTGGTTGGTGCTTGCTCTTTATCCATCTTAAGCTCTCTAATATAGAGTCCAATCTCGGCATTGTTGACACTTGCTTGGTTCGAAGAGTGGAGAACCTTTCCGACTGATTCGTCCCACCTAAGGCCCTTAGGGACCATCGAAAATTAGGGGTCCTTGTCAATTATGCGTTGCTGAAGGTGGAACAATTTTCTCTACGTCCAACCATTCGTCATACTCATAGCAGAGCGATCCATCTGGAGCTAGTCTGGATCGAATCCAAAGGACGGCCTTTCTAACTCGGCCTCCACGTCCACTGCAATACACATTATGTGTCTCGTGGAAAAGATCGAAGCAAAGGCTCAACTCTTAACAACATAGGGACAAAGAGATTTTTTCTTGCGGTCTTTTTTTTTTTGAGTGAGAACAATCCAATTGACCAGTCAATCTACTCTGAACCCCGATACCGTCAGGCCAGAGGCACAAAGTCTATTATCTAGTCCTTGAAGTCGTCCGTCTCCTGTCCTGTCTTTCCGAAGCGGACAAAGGCCAGACCTGGGGACATCTTGATCCCAACCAGAAATGGGCGAGTCGCTTTGAGAATCTGACCAAATCAACGTGTCGGGACGAGGCAAACATTTCCAAGGACCTCTTCGTGGAAGGAGAAAGGTTGGCTCGGGAAGAAAGGCCTTTATCCCGAGTTTTTGCCTCTGTTCCAGCTTGGCTATCTTTTTCCAGGCAGACCACCGTAAGATGAAGCAGATATGGCTCTTTAGGGAAATAGCCATGATATCCCGGAGTATCATCGAAACTTTCGGCAATACATGGAAGGAACACCTTGGCATTCGACACCATTGCGAAAGATCGGAACAAAGTGTTGTTGTCCAATCTGTGGTTCATTTAGCATGTCTGAATTTCTCATCGGTTCATCTTGGTCAGACACCCTGGCACCATTTTGAGTGTTTTAAAGCTTTGCAGATGCATCACATTTTCGCTGAGCTTGAGGTTACATGGTATGAGGAGAAGTCAAGATGAGAGTGTGGATTCAGCTTTTTGGCGACGATGAATGATCAAGTTTTTCAGGACTCATGTGCTCAAACAACAACGTAGGCTTTTTTTCTTCCCTCCAATACATATTTCTTGATCTAATGACTTGTCTTCTCGGCTGCCTTTTTTGTGCCCAGAATTTCCTACTCATCATGAATCTCTGGAATTAATGTTTCCTTTTTTTGTTTCTGTCCGCCTTTTTATTCTTGTCGTCGCCATCGCCATTGAGTCTAATTCTAGAGAGAGGCAAACTAATTGAACATGTTCAACATCTCAAGCAAGTTTCCTTCCAAGGCGATTTCTTCCTCTGCCAAGTGCCATGGAAACCCTCAATTTTAGTCAATAAAGCTCATAATTTTAATAGGATCATAACCTTAAGAGAAGCTCGAGTGGCGAAATAAATGGAGAATGACGGTCGTGGCCGAGCCTGGGCAAATTGCATGGAAACATTGTCGTAATTCAGGCGGGCAGGCTGGCAGACTGGCAGGCTGGCTGGCAGGAGTAGCCCGAAACGAGCCTCGCTCTGAGTAAGGATTTGCATTAAACGTTTCCTGAGAAGTTAGAAGTCTCTGTTGCACTTGTGATGGAAGGTAGCAATCTTGATCGTGGAAACCCGTCATGACACAGCACGTTTTAAAACCAACACTTGGCACGACATTCCAATTTTGCTGAGGCGCGCTTTGGGTTTGCCCGTTATGCCGTTATTTCTGTCCTGAGGATCCGCGAGAACTTGTGACAGGGCCTCTTGGCAGAGCTCGATTGGAACTGACTGGCTTGACTTTGAACGAACACGTTTGAAATGTGGAAGTTGTTGTTGTTGTTGTTGTTGTTGTCGATTGATTTGGTGCTTTGGTTGAGAGCCCTTTCAGAAATCGTCCACATAGAGAGCTCTACGAAGTGGCTTGAAAGTGAAATGGGAGAAGAAGCCCGGTTCCATAATATCGACAATTGTTGGACAGACGTCGGTCGGCATCGCATGTTTGGGGAGGGCTCCGAGCTTTTTGGGAAGGATTGTTGCTTGGGGTGAGTAATGATCGCAAAGGAATCATTAGACTTATTTTTGTGAGACGACAGGACCGCCAATTTGGCTTCCTTGGGGTTAACGTCTCGAGGAAAGAAGGTTCACCACGGTATTTTTTCTCCCCGTCTCTGCGTCAAGAATGAGAAGTAGTAGGGAAAAAAAACTTCGGCCACTAAAGGCGGGTTCATCCATCTCCCGAGTTGATTAAAGTTGCCTCACAAGATAATTCCCTGCATTCAAATGCCTTGGACCTTGGAACTTTCAAATTCATTTTCAAAGGAAGCTGAGGTCTGCCAAATCGTCATGCGAAGAGAGAGAGAGAGAGAGCAAGCGAGAGAGAAAGAAAGAGAGAAAGAGAGAAAAAGAGAGAGAAAGAGAGACCTGTCGACCTGGTTTTCTTCGCTCTCGTTGTTGTTGTTCTCGTTCTCGTTCTCTTTTTGAAGCGAAGAAGGCTTGGAAAGAAGAGCCTTGAGCAATTCAAAGCAGGATCATTATTCGCTTCCTGGAACTGGAAGCGACAAAAAGGACTCTTTGGAATGATTCAAACAAAAGCCCTTGTGGTGGAACTTTTGATTTACGGGTGATGAATAAATCAGACCAAACATTGAAGGGACCGATCCGGTCCGACGGACTTTGTGTCGTCTCAATCCTGCCCTCCGGATAGATCGATCTCAGGTATCCACTTGCAAGCAGCCCCACTTATGTACTCCATAGTACATGTACATACGTAATACACACTTAGTGCTGGCAATCAAATATGCTTCTTATCGGCCTTAACAAAAAAGTTGAGCCATACACTTGATTAATATGCGTGAGATATAATATATTCCACACACATTAGATTTCCAATGTTTGGAAGTCATGCCTCATTTCCATTTCAGACAGATTCATGCAAATCTGCCGAAATCATGCTCATATTAGCAAAGCGCAAAACCGGAGTCATATTTCTTCAAGAAAAAAGTGATACTATCAAATTTCCTAGCCCAAATTCACTGCATACTCAAACAACTGACTTGACTCACATCTTTTGAAGGGAGGGATCTGACACTGATTTGTGAAGCCACCATTGGGCACTAAGTCCACCACAACCGGACCAAAGAAACACTTGGTCGGGAACGGATTTCTTTTACCAACAACCATCGGGTACAGTATATCAATGGCTCGTTTGGAAGCTGCAATATGTATGGACTAGTAGGCCCTGAAGGGATAGAAATTTCTTTGGTGCACCAGATCAGTTATTTGGAGCAATTTCCTTAATCATTAGCGCGAACTTGCCCGAGCGAAAGAAAAGGGTCTGAAAGCTGCGTTCGTTTGCTCATTGGTCAGATTGAAATAAGTTTCGAGCGATTCTCTATCCTCCATTTTAAGATCCAGTTTGCGACGAACGAGAGCCACAGCCTACCTATTTTTGTGGCCTAACCCAACTTCGTGCCCAGCATGCCTCGTACGTACTCGTAGATACGAGTATTGATGGTGAGATTTCCAGCCCGGAAGGCAATAAACCATGCAACCCATAAGCGAGACCGGGAAATCATAGCCCTGGAAAACGTCAGCTCCCTCCGAAACCAGTTCTTCTTGGCCGTTTTCTTTTCTTTGGGCAGATATGAGTCAAAGGAGGCATGGAAAGTATCACTGGATGGAATAATTACCATCGGTCTTTGAGCAAGATTGCGGTGTAAACTCCGGATAATCGGATGATTGACTGGGACGTGCGGGGGTGGCAGGCAGTTTTAGGTTCAATTTCCATCCCGTTGATCGTATCGATTTCGCTTGAGGCCTAGAAATTGATACATGCTCGTATACACACGCGGAGCAGTGCTCAGACTCATTATGAGAAGGTCTGGAAAATATCCCACAGGCCGAACGAATCCAGATCAGAGTTTGTGTGCCGCATATTCATGACCTCCAGTCCTTGCTCAGGAATGCCCTGGAGAAGGATTTCCTCATAGCTCTATGTCTTGAAATAATTCATTTAGTGTGACACGATTTGTTTGCTTTTCACCCACAGCGCCACTGAAGAAGCCAATAAGTCACTTGAGTCCCAAACATAAACCGATTTGTTACATAGTCTTTTGAGTTGTAACTAGATTAATGATGGCCTAACTGGCTCTAATCCAGTCACCCATGACGGTTGCTTGGTGCACTTCCTCAGCGGATTGAAAATGCTCACACTTTAGCAGGGCTTTTGACAGTCGGCTCTCCAAAGCAAAGAGAGTTGCTTTTTTTTGGGCTCCAAAGACAAGCTGCGTTTAGCTGGAGAAAGTCTTGCAGATTTCTGTGCATTCTTTATCAGTCCTGTCAATGTACTTTAAGCAATGTGCGCTGCAAAGCCCCACGAGCTTTCAATCTTTGACAAAGACGCTAATCGACATAACACATAAATATATATGTCATTGATGATGAGAAACCACCGAGGTTGCCGTTACTTACATAATTGATGAACAAATGGAAACTATTGCAGCAGCTAATTTGGACTAGCGGATACATTTGCTTGATCCTTTGTTGCTGTGATAAAACAGTGTCATAGTTGTTTCTTTGTTTTCGGAGCCCAGTCACCTCGAGTTCCGAGTTCTAAAGATAAACGCTCGAACCGTAAATCACACACGAAGGCCAAGCAAGATGTTTCATCTTCCAAATTGAAGACATTTCCAAGAGCTCCTAACCTAGTGTGAAGTGTCTTATTACCCGATCATTGCCTTTGTTCAAGCTGATCCAGTGAAAGTGCCGTCAACAGAGTCAATTATTTCGGACTCGGAGAACACACACGCCATATGTGTGGAAAGTTCCTCTTGTTCTCCTTGAAATGATGGCAGAAGGAGCTATTCTCGTCAAGTGATCCCTTCGCTCGCTGCAATCTGCAAACAGCTCATGATCGGCGTAGTAGTAATCATGCAGGGTGCATAAAGAGTTAATCGTTCGACAGATGGTCTTGATCACGAACGTGATTGTACTAGTACGTAGTCGACTTCTTTGTGTCAATGAGCCCCTCCTTGCACACTAGCAAATGACCGTCAAGTTTAATTGATAAACTCAGGAGAATCCCCACCGTGCCTTCTTCAGTCCACATGGCCATGCCAAGAACGAAGAAGTGCTTCTGTAAGTAATTCTGACTGGGCGCACGTGTACACGTGCACGCTCGTGTTTCCTTGAAACGTTCGTGACGCCATTGGAAGCCATTTGGTCTAAATATACTCGTACATAAGGATTCTCATATGTGCAAATGTGAGACCATTGGCTTACCTTGCCCCTGAGATGTCAGAGTTCGTCTCCGAGTTCAGTCTTTTACGCTCATGTACAATATTGAAATCGGCCAATTTCGAGAAATCCGTGTTAGCACCATGGCCAATTAATCTGGCCGATTTCCTCGACTCCAAAAGCCGGACCTCTTCCAGCTTCTTCTTCACCTCAGGCCCACCGTTCTGGAATAAACAATAAGAGAGTAAAGAGAATGATGACCATGCCTGCCTTGAATCGAAGACACGCACGAGGAAGACCCACACACGGACAAAAAAGTATTAGCATAAGGGCAATTCGTCATTTGTAGCCGAGTGATATTCACGAGGATCATAATGGTTTTCTGAGGTGCACCTTTGACCCCTTTTGTCATGGAAAATTTCGAAGGTAAAAAATAAGTGAGCTTTTGGGTGGACTCTGGCTCTGGTCTCCTGGCAAAGTGACGACTCTATTGATGGAGTAATATGATAAGGAGATCCTTTTCTTTCACGCATTGAAAGGTCTTGATAATGTATTCCTTCTAATATGTAAGGAGAGATGGTATAAGATTGATAGTTTATAAATATAAGACAGGACTAACAAGCAGTCAGCCATGTCAACCATAAACCAAGCCAGCCAAGCTGTCTAGGCTCTTCTTCTTCTTCTACTTCATTTTCGTTTCAAGATGGCAACGTGAACAGCCCAACTCAAGCAAAGTAAATCAAGATGTGTTTGCTCTGTTTAACATCAATAGAACCTTTCCTCCTTCACTGACACATATCAAGATTGTCGTTTGGACGAGCGAACAAAGACTCGTTCCCTACTTTGAATCCTAATTGGCGAGATAAGGAGTGACGAGAGGAAGACATTGCTCAATCGAAAATGCTATCGAGTACTAGCACACACACACACGCACACACACACACTCCTTCTACTCTAAGTTCTGCAAATCCGTGATGAACCATGCGCTTCAATTTGGATTGATGGCACAGAATGGATCTTGTTCTTACCAGGAGTTGTATGATGACTTGGTCGATGTTTGGTCGGTGATGGACCACGGCTCCTTGCATTTCACGATTGCAGTGGGTCACATACACAATTTGTCCGGAGCGCAGCTTGGAGCTGGTCACATTTTGAAAGCCAGGTCCCACAATCTCGGTCTCTCGGAACTCCTTCACACGTCGAGTGTCGTCAAATTTGACAGAGTATCGGTTCTGGCCGAGCCTGTCTTCGCAAGTCTTCATGGCTTGAATGATGCCCGGGTAGAGCTTACCATCATCACCCGGGGCCACCACCCTGGTTCCCAGGATGGACCGCTTGGCCAAGCGCTTGGACACGCTTGAACCCCCGGGGCTGGCAATCATTGAGGAGGGGGAAGACGTCGTGGAAGACGATGGCGTCGACGACGACGACGACGACGACGACGATGATGATGAGGATGGCAGCATCATCATCATCCCCACTTCAAATGAGATCAAGGCAAAAGGGATCAAATTGCCAAAAGACAAGACACGGCAGTTGCACCACAAGCAGTGGCAGCGTGCGCTACGCCGGTTGGATCGACTGAGCTTCGAGGATGTTCAAGTCTACACTGTACTGTTTTCGAGGAGAGGCAAAGCAAAACGAACGTGATTGCTTCGTCCTCGTCGATAAGCTAGGTTTCGATGCCACGACAAGGCTGTTTGTTGTAAGGCCAGGAAAAAAAAAGACTGCTGCCAGAGAGAGAGCCTGCACTTTACGATGAAAGGACACTCTGTGCACAGGGAAATGTATTTGTTGTTGTTGTTGTTGTTGTTGTTGTCGTTGTTGTTGTTGTTGTTGTTGTTGTCGTCGTTCTTGAAGCAGAATGTGTTTCAATGCTTGGACACCGGAAAATGAAATCAATGCTCTGAGGAGTTCGCCAATGGCAATGTTCTCAAGATTTTCGCACTGAATCAAGTCACTGGGTTAAACTCGTAATATAATGAACACACATTTTACCAGCACATTGGTGTAAGGCTTGAACAAACGATTACAGTTACTCGTCCGAGCTTATTGAAGATTCAGGGGCGACGGATACTCCACTGGCAGTACAGAATGAGGATTTGTGCGGACTGCTAACTCACTCCGCCGGTCACACAACACGAGGTTAAAGGTGACGAGGCCACGGCCTCAATTGGCAGTTCCATAATGGTCTTCATCGACTTCAACCGGATCACTTCACTCATTTCAGTTACGAGAGCAAAATGGCTTCCCGAGTTATTGGCAAGATCAGCCAGTCTATCCGTGAAACACATCGTACCCTCAATTTAGTCGTCGAGATTCAGAAACCAACACGTCACATGGGATGGTTACCCAAGACCAAGGGGACAGGGAGGGGGGGGGAGGCCTAGTAGCATCAGTGATAATAACCACCACAATCAGCTGTTGCCAATTGTCTACTGACAGAAGGAGGAATCAGATTCAGGGACGACTTGCAAGTTCATTCCTATGAGAGCACTTTTCCTCTCTGTGCCTCGGCGTTCTCAAATATCAAGTCGAGTTTGCCGGGCGAGCTGCGCCGCGTTTCACCGCTTCAAACCCGAGTGGCAGTCCGTCGAGGTGCGAGAAGTCCAACTGCCAAAGTTTTGCCTGACGTTCGAGACTTCAGAGGCACTGGGAGGAAAACAAAAGAACCACGTGACTCCC
>NC_081446.1:11836140-11889592 GCF_007210705.1 Tigriopus californicus
GGCGAGATAAGGAGTGACGAGAGGAAGACATTGCTCAATCGAAAATGCTATCGAGTACTAGCACACACACACACTCTCCTTCTACTCTAAGTTCTGCAAATCCGTGATGAACCATGCGCTTCAATTTGGATTGATGGCACAGAATGGATCTTGTTCTTACCAGGAGTTGTATGATGACTTGGTCGATGTTNCTCACTCACTCACTCACTCACTCACTCACTCACTCACTCACTGGTTAAGTCTATGTGGACCGATCCTCTCACCGTGTTCGTAAGTGCCTCGGGAGTGCTGCTATACACTAGCAGGAACTCAGGGCCATATCTTTGTGCCTACCCTACACCAATGGCCTAGTCGCGGTGTCTGCGAGCTGCTTCGTATAGTATATCCGTTGTTCGAATAGACTCTTACACATACATACACACACATACATACAGAGGCACTCCACTCGACTTTACATCATAGTACTGCATGTTCAGCGACCTAACGCTTAATGCTGGGAAGGCCAATTGGCCCACGGTGATGATATTGGTGGTGGGTGACTGAGCCCGACGCCATGGTGGCTGTTGACGAGATGTCTTTTGACATGCGTGTACTCTGAATATGAGCCACATACCCTCATCGTCTCATCGTGGATATTAATCCATTGTTGTGCCCAGTGCCGACTCGAACCTCGACGACTAAAATAGAGCTCGGGAGAGGCCAGTCAGTCTAGCTTTCCTGATCCTGGTTTTAACCCACCTTCAACCATGACACGAATTGCCAACCATCTCTAGATGTGCTTTGTCAGGCGGGGAATCCATACCTCACGAAAGTGGCATTTATTTGAAGCCTCCCTCTGAAAGATGAATTGCCTTTATTGATCATCTGTCAAATGGCAGCCATGCATGCCCTCTTCAAGTGTGTACCGAGCGCCACAAGGTTTGAAAGAAAGACCCTGAATAAGAGGGGATATGCCTTTGAGTTGTCCTTCAACAGCTGTCGTCCTCCCTATCTTGGGCCTAACCTCGGAAGCTGTCAAGGACTGGCACCGGGGCAGCTGTAATCACCCAGAGACTAGGCCATGAAGGCCACTAAATGGCAGCAGCCGCAGCTGGCTCCTATTTTCAGGCCAAACGAGACCAAAAACAACTAGCCGAGAGAGTGAGCGAGTGAGAGAGAGAGAGAGAGAGAGAGAGAGAGAGAGAGAGAAGTGGGAATGTTTCAGACACAGAGTAGATCTCTAAGGTCAGATGTTTTAGACAACTCCATTATCCAGTTTGAATTCGAACATTCTATGCCCTCGCAATTGTATTTGGGCCTCGCTAGCCTCCACCATTATGTGTCCCAAAAAACATGACAGTATGATTTTATTTTGATGATCTTGAGATCCAATGTGCTGTGCCATACAACTGCCCATCCAACATCTAGGGTAGCTCTGTGTAGTCGTACGAGCCTCTCACAGTAATGGCTTGAAACAGCACAGCAAGAAGAGTCTCAAGGAGGAAGCGATTGACCTTGAATGTGTGGTTACGTACGTGTATATTCCCCATGCACCCAAAATTATCAGCTTTACCCCCTCGATACTGCTCAATTGATGCGTGTCAAGCCAAAAGTATGTACGTACAGGAGCATATGTGCCAGCCGAAAGCGAACGTGTTTGCCACATGAAACGCTGCTAGTTCGAAGTAGCTGGCTAGGCCGGTTTCCTTCATCACACTTGCCCTCACAATGGCGACTCTAGCTCGCTCTGTGTGCCAAATTTTGTGTTTCTTGTACTGCACTGTCTCTTTTCGAATGCCAAGATTACTGAAATGGCCGTGGCTAATTTCAGCTGTGGTGCATGTATGCAAAAGAGAAGAATCGATGAGTGTGAGCTAATGAGAAAACCCAATTCGATGCTATTCATGGGAATGCCTAGCATCAAACATAGATATTTGGATATGCAATGCATTCATTGTTCGTTTATGCTATTGGTATATCAAATGGAATGTTGTTGCGTTTCTGGGATAGTTCATAGGATTGATCCCTTGTCAAATAAGACACATTTTTTCGACAAGTGTGAGCATAATTTATAAGAATGGAGTCGGATTCCTATTGGATAACCCGGCCAAATATCTCAGCGTTCCAGATACATACGTCTTTTGTTAGCCTTTGGTGCCCCTTTGGACATTTGTTAGGCCCTCTAACTAGAGACCTCTACTTCTTACTAAAAACCGCCACTAAAAAATGCCCCTTTTCTTGTATAGAGAAATTGAATGTATATGTCATTTCATCTAAGACAAATGGTGACTTTTTGCAATAGACGAATTATTCATGTTATTTTATGCTATGCATTGCCATGAAATAGACTTGCAGTTGTTTTTAAGCATTTGAAACTGATCTTTGATCAACAACAAATGAAACAATCAGAAATATGAGATGTGGATACATACATAAACAGCCGGTTAAAAACACTTGCAGAAATGAAGAGGAACTGGATATTTGGGCTCAACAAAGATGCCAAATCTTCAACAATTATAGGACTGTAGTTTCTCATATTTGGGCCGTGATCTTGCAATTGCTCTGTTCTCAAATAACGCAACGTAGTACAACTAATGGATGAAAAACGAAAAAAATCGGCTTACGAAGTCGTCAGATTTGAGTATACAGAGTTCTAACTAAATCTCTTGTCTTTTTCCCCAATAATGCAAGAGACAAAGTCGCCTTAGGCAGTAAGACCTCCTTCACCATAAGTACATGGAGACGCATCATCGCAAATAAACATAAAAAACAATTTATTCGTTATCATGAACAAAAGACCAAATTTTTCGATATTTTTCGTATCTTTAATGGTGGCCTTTTTTACTTTACAGCTGATAACACCTGAGAAAAAGTTGCACTTTAAATTAGGTTGGGTGATATTTTTTATCACAATCCGCCAACAACAAACCCACTTACGGAACATGTATTAGCACCTAACATAGTTGTAGATCCATTCTTTACATCGAAATTTCGCTATTGTGTTTCGTCGTAATATTTCGCGCCTAACGATCCATAATTTCAATGGCAAGCTTAATCAAACGCGGAGAGTTCATCGCGAAAACAATGAAAGCCAAGTGGATGGATGAAAAACGAGTTTTGTGTGCTAAAAGTGGCCACCGATTGGGATGGTCGGACCTAGATAAGCGATTATCCGCCAAGAGACTGGTCTACATTGGCGAACACCACGCTCAACCGGAAGTTGTCGAATTGGAGTTGGCCATCGTCGATTCCATGCTCAGAAGTCTTGGTGGTCAGAATGGTTCATTGTATGTGGTGATGGAACACTTTCCAATGGACCGCCAAGACCTGCTCTCCAAGTACTTGAGTGGCTCCTTGGAGTTGAATGAATTCCACGAATCCTATCAAGCCGAAACCAAAGAAGGCCACAAATTGCTTGCCTATGAACACCTTTTGGAGTATGTAAAGGCGCATCAACCCAAGATTCGCCTTTTGGCGGGATTTCCACCAAGACCCTTTTCTCGCATTGCCATGAACGAGACCCGCGAAACAGTTGCTGAAAAAGCCATTGAGCTGGGATTCTTAACCACCGAAGAGGAGTTGATTCCCGGATCTGATCTGCACTATCAGTTTTTTGAAGGTTTGATATCGGGTCGACCTTTCGCTCAGAGCTCTCCTTCTGATGTGGATGGAAATTTTCGAAAGATTTTTCCAGCCCAAACGTTAAAGGACTCGGTTATGGCTGCCATGGTTACGAGATGCATTCGGAGTTCAACGGGTCCGGAGGACAAGTTTATTGCTATTTGTGGCAGTGGACATTGTGAGTACGGGTTTGGAGTGCCTGAACGGGTTGAATCCTCGGGGGTCATTGGCAAAGATGAAACCCTAACAGTGACCGTTCGAGACGGGGATTCATATCCCAAAGATGAAAACGATGCCACATTCTCGAAGAACTTTGAGTCATACCAAGAAGACCAACATTGTCTTCTTCCTGGGGATTTCATCTTCTTTTATGGCACTCACGCCAATGACGAGCAGATTAAAGAAGAGATTGCTTCCGCCTATGATAAGGTTGGGGAGACAGCCAATCGTCGAGGAGACCACAAAAAGGCCCGGTACATGATGAGCCTACTTGGGTACTCAAATAGCCAAATTGATGTGGCTGGTGAGGACGTTTATAACTTCCAAGGCGTCGGGAATCCTCATAAACATGCGGATCTGGCCGCGGGACACCAAGTCCTGGACATAGGCTCCGGTCTGGGAGTCGATTCATTCATTGCCGCGGATGCTGTTGGGCCTCAAGGCCAAGTGATAGGCATAGATATTTCCCAAAATGAAGTAGCCCATGCGTTAGTTCGTGCTAAAATGCGTGCCTTGGACCATGTTCACTTTGAACATGCCGATATGGAGCAGATCCCGCTGCCCAGTGGCTCCGTTGATCGAGTCATCTCCAATGGGGCCTTTTGTCTGGCCCCCAATAAAGAGAAAGCCTTCAGGGAGATTCATCGAGTGTTGAAGAGTGAAGGGGGGCGGTTTTCAGTGGCCTGCTCCACTTTGCTCCACGATCACTTAGACGATAAGGTCAAATGGCCAGTTTGTTTGCGAGTGTTCATGCCTTTGAGCCAAGTGAAGACCCTGCTCTCCGATATTGGTTTTACTGACCTTCAGGTTGACATGAGCGACTCGAAAATGAGCCTTGAAATTGATCCCCAATTCGTTGACCGTGATGGGGAATTTGACCCCCGAGGTCGGAAGCGTATTCATTTTGGGTCCGAAGAATTTCAGCATCTCCAAGACTTGGACATGAACGAGATCTGTGCTCGAGTGGTCATCAGTGGGAGAAAATGAGGCGAGCTTGTATCGATCAAGGTGAAAATCTTTTATTTCATGAAAAGCATGCTAGTTAATACAAGTTGTGTGGTGACTATTGACTTCCATGAAAAAGAACATTCTTTCCATGTCCAGTTGACGAGCAATATTTGTTAACACAGATAAGTTGTCTCACAGCAATGACGTGCTTCTTGAGGGGATATTGACAAGTTGGTCGCAGATGCGACCGTTTCTAATAACGTACCCAATGAATGTGGTGGGCTCGTTCAAGCTCGATCAATACAAGATGATTCAGTCCATTGAAGGAGATCGAGCCTTTGAGCAAAACATTTGGGAAAACTGACTCCCTACACGGATATCTCATTTTTGGGCTCCTCTTTCGAAGCTGACGGTATCGTGTAGGGATACTTGTCCCTAACATGTACCGAAGGCCCGGAGGAATAGCCCGCGTTACGGCTCATAGACAAGGGGGCAGGGTTTTGACCCCGCAGGGAGTTCACGTCCAAGGACAAGCTCTGGTGTGAACTAGGAGTTTGAGCATCTGAGGAAGTAGGATCCGTAGGTGTGGGAGGCAAGGGGCCCAAGGGACAATTTGCCAAGTCCCGATCCCCTTGAAATGAAGGATTGATCACAGATGATGAGTGTCCATTGGGTTGTGGGTGCTCAGGCGATAGTGGCGGGGACGTATCGTCGTCCAGTAGGGGCTGGGTAGACTTGGAACCGCTCATCATGCGCTGAGTATGAGGCTCTCGGACGCCCGACAAACCATACGCACGGTTAGAGATACGTCCCTTCTGTAACTCCATGTGTTGCACAGGATCGGGTTGCTTGTCCACCTGGGGCAAGGTGCTGTACCCGTCTGACCTCCGGGGAGACTTTGTGAAACTAGTTTCCAGTTCTATTGGGTTTCCATTACGCCCAACTCTCTGGACAGGTTGGGCCTCGGCCTCCATGGAAGACTCAATACTTTGCGATTGGGAGCGAAAACTCGGACGCTTCGATGAAGCAGAGCCGTTCGTGGGAACGAGATAGTCGGACGAGGTGCCGTTACCATTCAAGGTACTAGGCGAGTCAGGTACAGATGAGGTTCGTTGATTCCTCATGGGAAGACTAAAACCACTACCGCTTTCCGCACTGGTATCCACTCCTCGACCTCCCGATCCTGAGCTGGCGGAAGTGTCGCGGCTGTCCAACGATAATGGTCGGTGGAACATGGGTAGAGGAGCCATCACGACCTCGGGGTCCTGAAAAAAAGTCACATTGATGGGTGGGGAAACCCTATTTTTGGTTGAATGTGACCAATGAATTGATTCACTGACCTGCATGCAATAGCCCAAGCGTTCGAGAATGGTTTTGAAATTCGGCCTCTCCTCGGGGATTGGGTGCCAACATTGGCACATGAGACCGTACACGGGACCTGGGCAGTAATTAGGCGGTTCCAATCTCCCTCCGTTGGTTACCAGTTGCATCACCTCTTGATTACCCCGTCCTGGATATGGCATGTAGCCCAATGACATGACTTCCCATAGAAGGATGCCGAACGACCTGGAAGCATCAATCAAAATGAGCCTTTCTTTCAAATCGAAAATATGCAAAGTGGCTGATGTCAATTCGATCTTGGCCAGATGATCCCTCCACCTCAAAGTAATGTTCCATTCAGATGATCTCTGTCCTTTCTTGGTTCTTTTGGTCCACTAAACAAGAAGAATCTGTACTGCTGTCTGAATTGGAAAAGAACCAGAAGCCTACTTTTCCCTTATCAAGGTCCCTTTTCCTTCCTCACTTCCTTCAACCATCGTTCCTCCGTCCTTTCAATTCAGTGGGAGGAGAAACATGACAATGGACAGAAATGGCCATCCTTACACACGAGTCTCACTCGGAGCTGCTTCAATAGCATTGGTTGAAAATGGCTTGAGTAGCGCTTCAGACCAGACTTTGATGGGCATGGAGAAGCAGAATCGAAGAAAATGCAGAAGATCCCCGTGCTCATCATTGAACGTACTTTCGTTCCAAACAGACCCAAAGAGACCCTTCTCTCCCCATAAACGTTTCAATGAGTGCAGGACCAAATGACCGCGAGAGCTTTCGCCTGTCACGATTCACTTACCAGACATCGGTTTTGGAAGTGAATATGCCATCCAAGAAGGCCTCGGGTGGCATCCATTTCACTGGCAATAGAGTCTTTCCTCCTTTTCGGTAGTAATCTGCGCGATAGATGTCTCTGGCCATGCCGAAATCCGCGATCTTGACAATGCGTCCCGGACCCGTTCCCGTCAGAAGGCAATTCCGGGCTGCGATATCCCGATGAATGAAGTGATGATCCTCAAGGTATTCACAGCCTTTAGACACATCCATAGCGCACATCAAAAGGTCCTTCATAACCAAAGGCGAAGGGCGATCCTAGAATGGAAAGAGGGGGGAAAATATTGAGCTTTGATTACCATCTCATTGTTAAGTTTTGAGAACTCAAAGAACGATTTCTGGTCCTCAACAAGCCCGCATGGAATTGAAAAGATGCTCGGTTTCTCTACTAAAAAGAGATTAGGCTGCACAATGGTATTCATAGGTTTAAACCGAGAAATGATCTTTTGAATCTTGATTGAGAAGACAAGGCTTACAACTACCTCCAATCAAGTCCAAAGTTCTCTCAAGATTGTTTTCTTCTTGACAAAAACTTTGGCTCAAGGTCCATTTTTTTAGGGGAAAAGACAGCCCGTTTCCCATGTTCTGAAGCTAAAGAGGGAATTTCTTCATTCAGATCATGCAAGCATGAGAAATGACTTTTTTTTGCTAGCATCTCTTGCTAGTGGTCCGTTCATGGAACACAAGTCAGCCTGATTCCCTGGGGCTAAGAAAACGGAGAAAGTCTCGTTGAAAATTCTTTCGTTGCATCAACTTTGGATCCTCATGTCTCAGAAACCATAGCAGACTGTAATGCTTGTGTTGGAAACTGCCATTTAACCAACTAGGGTTGGGAGTGATCTTGGCTCAAGAAAAACGACTTTTGGTGGTGAGGATTCTGGAGAGGAGAAAAGAATGTCTGGCATGCGTTTCTCGAATAAATAAATACTTGGTTGACGTTGACATTTGAATAAGAGCACAAGTACCAGAGACTTGCATGTAAGAGATATGGGGAAACCTGAACTTTTCTGCCCGCCCTTGTCGTGGAGAAACGTCATTCTGTACTACAGACCCTAGGAACATGTTCGTCCATTCATTCATTCATTCTTTCATTCATTCTTATTCATTCCTTCGACACCGAAAAAAACAGCGTTTTTCGATCTGGAACTGATCTCAATCTTTCAATGCGTTTTGATAATGAAGAGGGACTCCTCTCGGAATTTCTTGCCTTCCTTTACGAGTACTTTCGAAGGCCTAGGTTCAACGCAATTTGTCATCTTCATCCACTAATGACCATGAACAAGGACTTTCTTTTTGTTTCCCCCAGGAATAGAGTAACTTTTGGAGAAGCTATTCTACCTTCAGCTGTCCCATTGGGCGCCACGTGGGAAAAAAAATCTAAAGAATAACACTGAAGCAGTGTGATGCTGCTGAAGCTTCAAAGTCCTCCAGGCCTCGAGGCCTACCGGGAATCAAGGTAAAAGTCCACCGGAATGGACCCATGTCACGTCTTTGTATCAGAAAGGTGACAGCAAACTGCCCGTGTGACTTTGATCCAAAGCGGAAATCCTAGTAGATGCTCATCCTCGGAGCTTCACGTGGAATCGAGAATGGCCTCTCTTCCACGTACACGGTTGGAATAAGCGGATTCTTGCCAAAGCGAAATTATAAGTCTTGAAGTGTTGAAATCAGGAAACCCATCGGAACAAGCATATCCATGCGTCATTAAAAAACAGCTTACATGATATGCTTTAAAACACACTTCTAAGCATTTAAGACGATAACCATTTACAATGGTTTTTTTACTGTGCTGTGGACACTCTAGCCGAATGGTGATTGCTCAAAACGAGTTGGAATTGGGTCGAAATTCAATCAATTGAAAGCGGAATCACTGAGAAACCTGGCAATCAGTCTTCTTTTCCATTTACGGCAAAGTGCCGGAAAGACAGAATGTACAAGAAAAATTGGAACGCAAAATTATGCACTTTTTTATATAAATGCACATGAATATGTCACCAAAACAAAAACAAACAAAAACCTTACTTTTGTTTTCCGGATTTTTAAAAAAAGTTACACAATTATAATTTCATTTTGGCAAGTTCATCCCAACCGTGCCCACTTTTAGCGTTATGTACTACTCGTACTGTACAAAAGCTCCTCTTTCATTCAACTTGTTACTATGTACGAACAACAGAGACAAAAGCGATCCCAAAAGAGACCGTGTGAAAATTAGACTCCACCAAGTGAAATCCCTCAGGAAGATCATGTACCTTATATACGGACAGTCCTGAAACTGTCAGTGATCTCAAACTGTAAAGTAAAACTTACGGGCTTGGGTCGAGATTCCCGGAGAAAGGTTTTGAGATCACCCCCGGCCAAAAGTTCCAACACGATGAATCGAGGATGTTTATCGAAACACACGCCAATGAAGTGAACGATATTAGCGTGAGTGAATTTGCTCATTATCAGGGCCTCAGTGAGGAAATCCATTTCGGCTTGGTTCGAGCTCAGCTCCGGGAGAGTCTTGATGGCCACGGCTGTTTCCGAAGGATCCGTGAGCGATTTCTTGTAGAATCCTTGATACACCTCGCCAAAGGCACCTTGGCCGAGGGCTCTGGAAAGTAGATTGTAGATTAGTTGTCAGAACTCGCCCTTCATTCCTTCATGTTTATGTCTGCTCTGGCAAATTTGGTACAATTCCACCCACGCGAGCAAATGGGGGGATTTTGGAAGGGGGGGGGGGCTCTTTGTTTTACAAGAAACAGTGGTTGCAGCCAATGGTTTGTGGGAACAATACTTGTCTAGGCGAGAGCAATGTGACAATGGCATTGAGACCAATTGCTGAGATTTCCAAGATAATGTGAAGGGCAATTTCAGGAAAGTTGACTCATGATCGGGAATTCTGAACCAATGGACAAGAGAATGTAGACGAGTGCTTCGGGATGTTCTTGTGAACGGTTTTGCTAATTAGCTTCTCAAAGCTTTAAATTAGATAAACATTAATCGCCGGATAAAAAAAAAACATTTGCACTTGTTAATTTGAGGTTTCAGCAACTATCCTTTCTTTTTCAAAGCATGAAGAAAATATTTATAGACTTTCAATTTGTTCTTCCGCAAAGCAAATATTTGTTCTTTGTGACAAGAGACCAAACATTCTCTTTACCAACGTTCTGGATTCCGGTCCAAATTTAAGTTATGTACCATGTCCAATGGTTCTCTCAAAGTACATATTTCTATCGGACAACTTGCCAATTGGACTGAGTTATCCTGGAACCCTCAATGGTCCCTGTTCATTGCAATAAATGATTGAAATGTTACACACAATGATACCATTTGAGGTGAAACACTTAAGGTCAGCCAGTCCTTGCTTAAAGCATTTCCAAGTTTTTAGGAGTTCCATCAGGATCCTCGATATTTCTGGAAACTTCTCCTAATATTTCCAGACAAGTTGGTTTAAATCTTTTTGTTATCTTTTTAAAGTCAGAGTAAGAAAATGGTTGATACCCTGCTGTAGAACCAGGATGTGAGCCCAATTTCACGTTGCCGTTATGTACTACATTCGAGACAAGCCGTTCAAACAATGTCTTCAAGAAGTAGGAAATTTCCCCAATTGTGGGAAAACGTATTATCCTATAAACTAGTGGAAGAATGAAAGAAAGTTCCCATCGATTTGGTTCTCTTTGAAGGACAAAAATAGATCTTCGGATAGGAATCACACATAAGGCATACAATGCGCCTTTCTTCCGGAATATGTAATCAAATGCCAAAGAAAGCGACCAACCAATCTCATCAAAGCCCTAAAAACAGCTTATAGCCTTTTTGTTCTGATCAATTCTTGAGAGGTCCAACGTTTTGAGGAGCAACAAGCAAATGGCAAAAAAGATAGAAGGATTTTGTCTGTTTTTTTGGTGTAGAACCCAATAACTCTCAAATTTAGGAGAAATTGCTTACGTCAAACTTTTATTCCAAAGATCCAAATCCAATATGTCTTTATTAGCATTTGTGAATGCTCTAAATATGAGACTGAAAAATCGCATCAAATCAAAATAAAATCTTTTTGTCTGGCTCTTATCTTTATCCCCTAGTCACAGATTGTCAGATTATCTTCAAATAAAGGGTCGTATGACGACTGAAACGTTTAGTAACATGAAAAATGTATAATGTTGTCAAAAAGAAACACTCTTTTCGTTCTTTATCATCCAAACAGAAGTCATAATCCACCTTTTGACTTTAATCATTTTTAAGATGAATCGTTCGCCACTCTCCTCATCTCGCGTCACACTTAAAACTTTACAGTACTTCTCAAATTCAACAAGCATGTGGAAAAGCCAATTTCCAATTCACAGAACATGCTTTTTGAAGTTAGAAAAGGCAAGTTTCTCTCATGTGGAAGAGTTGAGTAGGTGTTTACAGTGCACGCCTGGGAAATCTTTATAAACTAATGTGTTTAAAGTGGCCATTCTGGTCCCTTTTCCTCGTCATTGGAACATTAAAGTGGCTCTCTTTGTTGCTCTAAAGTTTGTTTGAAAGCCTATTTTGGACGGCATTAGTCGGCTCGACATTGGCATTTAGAGCCTATAGCATCTAAACCGTTAAAAACATGTACAGTGATGGTGATACACTGACTATTTCAAGCACATGGTTGAAGCGTCTTGGCCAAGAATGAAGATTTTTTTTATCCCCTTGTTTGTCGACCAACTCGTTATTTGAAAATAATCCCATCATTTCCTAATGGATTTACGAACTCAGTCATCCGACGTGCTTTCGAACCCAAAGGAACTGCAAGTAAAATCTACTAAACGTATCCTGCAGGAAAACTGGTCCAATATATTTCTCTTCGAGTCCAATGAACTCACCTTGAATGGGACTGGTGTCGGAATAACCATTACTAGATGTTATTAATGGTTCTCAGTTACGCTATCTAAGTGAAGGAGCAATCGTTGCAGAAGGTCAAACCTCGATAAGACTGCCCACAATAGATTGGGTCCATGTGGAACATTCAACAGGAACGATCCACAACTCCAACTCTCCTTGTTCCACTTCAAACTAAGTCCAGTACGTAATAGATATTGAATCAAGCCAGCAGCCACTCACTTGACAATTCTCAGATTTTCTCGAGGGATTTCCAAAAGATCTTGAAGGGTGAAGGTTCCACCCCCGAACTCGTAATTCGGGTTGTATTCCGTCAAAAGCATGTCCCCGTTCCCATTCATCCCGGTCATGGCTCGAATCCGGTGAAGTTGACTATCGGGTCCGCCTCCATTGCTGGCCAGCATCTTTCGTCTCAGATCCTTGCTGTGTTGTCGTTGGTATTGCATATCTGAATTTGGAGAATGACCCTAATTATGTTCCATGTTCCAAACCTTCAAAGTTTGCGTCATATGGGTGCCTGCAATTCTCATTTTGCACCCTTGAAAGGTCGTGTAAGGTCGCTTTATCAAGGAGGCTTAGGACCAATCCAGCCCCAAATAGGGACAATGCATGGCCTTCAAACTGATAGCAAAGAGCCTCTAGTTTGGAAAGAGAGAGCCTCGTCGTGATTGGGCGCTTTTAGACCCTGGCTTAAAGAATGGGGCGTTGTTTAAAGGTCAGAGATGCATTTCTAGCCCCGGAATCGTCAGTTTTGAGCAGAAATCAATACCAGAATTGAGAGAAAGCTTCCGAAAATAATGGCATCTTTTCGGAGAGTCGAGCTCTGGGGTGGGCGGGTTAGTTGTGGACGGATCGTGTTTTGACCGCGAATGAGGTCAATTAGACAAGGCCGTGAAATCGGACAAATCCCGCCTTTTGACCTTTCAGTTCTCACGTCAAAGTGTACTCTGAGGCTTTTTTTGGGTAAGACTCCTAATCTGCTTCTGTACACCTGGATGGATCAATACTCACACAAGACTCGGCAACAAAAGGCCACCATGATGAAGGCCAAACAGCATCCAATAGCATACGCGATCACAGCGTACATGGGAATCTCTGGAAGCATAGAAGTGAAGTACGATGAGATCGGTGAGTGAAGTCTCCCCTGAATAAAAAATTGGAGATCATGTTGATGAAAATGGATTATGAGAAAGTGTACCCCATCCAACCAAGAATGAATGCATCATGGCCACTCTTGTTGTGCATTGAGATGATTCCTCTTTACAACACACCATCCCCCTTACTACATAGAAACAGGCCATGTAGGGTCGTAATGCAGCATAATGAAGTAATTGAATCAAGCTCTTTATTATTTGTTGGACCCTCCTCCTTCTCCTCCTCCTCCTCCCGAAGAACAAGTTGCTTTGCTTGGCGAGTCATGACACTTCCCTGTCTCATTAGGGATTCAGAAGAATGGCTTTAATCTTGTTGTGCCTCTTAGTGTTGGCTTCCAACATTTTTGAGTAGGTTTTGGCTGAGGCGCTCATTAACCGCAACCAATATCTTCTCTCCTTCTAAATAGGGAAAACACGGCGATTTTCCTCCAACAGCGAAGGCCCCGTAGACACAAACAGCCTTATGTGATACTCGGTTTATTAGGATTTATTGCAAATAGAGCTATTCTCCTTCCAGATTATAACGAAGAAGGATTGGTGAGAGAGAATGTTTTTGAGAGAAAGACAGAGGGCGGCGGTTTTTTTTAGAATGAGTGCTCACAAAATTGGAATAAGAATAGCGTTGGTCCGCCAGACTTATGTTTGTTGGTTGCTTGATTAGCTGGATTAGATTTGAGGAAAAACCATTTTGCAGACACGGAATACCAATGCAAAACGTTCCCTTCCACTTTCTGGACTAATTACTGTACATGTCCAAAAGAAAATGATTCCCAACATTCTCCGTCATAACTTAGAGGATGTTCACTTTTTGGGGGTCGATTCATAAAGGCTGCATTGTCGCAGAATTGTCATCGGCGTGTCTGATAAAGAGGGTGCACGGTCAAGACGGGTAGTTTGTGGCAGAAACTCCTCGTCAAAAACGAGGAGGACCTTTGATCAGGTTTAGTAGCACCAACACCAACACTAACCAGCCACCAGTTAGTTGTGGATCACACGCGGATCAAGCTTTTCCTTCGTTGAGTGAAGGCAAGGTCAAGCTTTGAGTGCTGAGTGCCTTAAGTGGGACGTGGGATTTGATCACTCAAGCCCAAACAAGTTGCCTCTGGTTCTGGTGTGACGTGTGTTGTTTGTCTCAAAGAGCCCTCCAAATGACCAGTTTAACACGTTTGTTGTGAGTCTAGCCACTCACTTAGGAAGGGTTGGGAAGGATCTCTGATTGCTGGAAGTGTTGAGTCTGCAGTGGAACAATCGTCCAAGACTCCTGAGTGAGCCGCAAACATAAAGCGACTCAATTGGAACGAAATTGCTTTTCTCGAGCTCAATGAATTGGAAATTTTGCGGCAATTGCTCCTCACCACGTGGGCATGCCCAGGATCGGTGCCCCCTCTAAGAGCTTTCCGGATGATAAATCGAGAATATTTCCAGGTCATAGATCACGGACCATGTTTTTGTGACTAACTCGCTTTCGTTTCAAGTGCATAGAATGGAAACCAAAAACTCGAAGGTTTCTCGAGTTTGTGAGGATTTCTCGAATGCCTTCGCATCTCCGTTGAAAACGTGTCTCCATGTTTTTGCGACATGTTATGCTGCTCGGTTCTAAATCTACACATTAACCGCTTGCAAACACTACCCTCGAGAGATCGAGATATGCGACTACATATTTAAGGAGGTCTCAATAACCCCGTTTGTGCTTGCCAGAAGCTGAAAGCTCTAACTACGTAGAGCTAAAGAAAAGTATCGGGATTGCGGAGGAATGAACAACTGATTGTTTCGCTCCCTGGAGTTGACACAAAGTGGCCAGTGACCATTTCCTCGAGTTTCCCTATTCAAGCCTGCTCGTCTTTACTTGCAAGTGTCGCTATCGCCAAGCAAGGTGAGCAATATCGATGTTGCTCCAGAACCTCACTTGATACACTCATATCATCCTTTTTGTTGATGGATTCTGAAGCGAAAGGGATCCCGAATCGCTTCAAGTGATCCATTATCTTTGGAAATATGATATGAAACGGGCCCTACCGTCTGAGCAAAGGCCGCTATGGGTGAGGATGATTCCATTGGGACACACACAGCCTCGGATATCCTCCTCAGGATCGAATGTCATGCACACGGCCCCAAATGAACTGCAATTGGTATGGCAATAGCGGTCAGGCAAGGCCTCGATGATTTGAACTTGGCCAGCTCCGCGATGCTTCCAGGTGCTTGGAATGTCCCCTCGGGCAGGTGCATTGCGGAAAGCTGACGATGGGCTCAAGATCTTCACCACAGCCTCAGAGTTGAAGTAGGACCAGCCACCTTCGCCGTTCTGAGTGTCGTTGTCGCCTCCTTTTCCACCTGGTAGGAACAACCGACAGGGAAAAGGTTTCGTTAGTTTGCCTCATTTTTAGATACATTTCCAACCTCAAGTGCCTTGTTCAAAATAGACGCAAGTACGTGCTATTTAAAATTAGACTTTGGATGTTAGAGTGTACGTACCGCTTGAGATGGGCTTACGCCTAAGTTTTAATACGAATAGTTGCCATGGCTTGCATTGGAAAAGAAAGTGGGATCAATGGGATGATTGTGCTTACCCACGAATCCTCCGCCTCCGCCTCCGCCTTTGCACCCAGCTCCACCCCCACCGAACCCGCCATATTGGTGCGATTTGGGGCTGCAACGCAATCCGCCCATCCAACTATTGTCCGACGAGAATCCGGCTGGATTCACTCTGAGTCCTTTTTCAAAGGCTTCGAAAACCTCTTCGAACTTAATTGGAACACTTAAGGTTCGGTTCCAACCTCCACCGGAACCTAATTTGAAGGAGAGTAAAGAGCACTTTAAAGTCGAAAGCCAGCCACGAGATTTCTGGCGAAATGTTCAATGATCCTTGATGAAATGCTCGAGAACGTCTGGTGGGTGAGATCCCAAGGGTGCTTGCGCCTCTGCGTCCAAAGATCGCTTATGAGGCAAGCAAATTTATGGCCTGATAAATGAGCGATATCGAAATGTATGTGGAACGGAAAGCTCTCATTTCATATACATCCTTGAGTTCCAACATCAATCTACCAGCGATCCATCCAGTATCGAGACTGACGGTGGGCCGCTCTTCGTCATTGATTACAATGGCAAATAGCAAGGCCATGATGAATGAGAGCCTTTCGAAGGCTCGGATGTCTGGATGATGGTTTGGTGTACAAACTACTCGTATTTGCATTTAAAGGCCTTTGCCTTTGAAGAAAGGTACTAACATCCACTGACTGATACATTATCTTTAGCCGCACACATGGACCGTCAAATGCGCAACGACAATAATTTATTGACTCAGAAATAGTCCGTTGAGCTCTCGTCCCTGGTTTGACTTATAGTGTGTTTTAACAATTTGGTCCAATTTTTAAGCGATACATTCGAATGATGTTACTTTTTCAATCAATAGCAAAGGGTAAGTAAAGCGC
Source organism: Tigriopus californicus (assembly GCF_007210705.1). Classification (NCBI taxonomy): domain Eukaryota; kingdom Metazoa; phylum Arthropoda; class Copepoda; order Harpacticoida; family Harpacticidae; genus Tigriopus; species Tigriopus californicus. The sequence goes on from NC_081446.1 coordinate 11,852,504, forward strand.
GAACTTTTAAGAACGATGCCCACCTATGGCGTATGGCAGAAATACCCTGTAACACCTCCAATTGGGGCCAACATCTTTTCGATCATTATTGGAACGGTTTTTTTTCTTCATCCATCGATAAACAATCGTTTTTTCCTCGATTGTATTACTACATTCCCAGAAGAATCGTTACCTACGTATGTAGATACGTACCTGCATCCATATCACGCTTTGAGACGAGTGCCATCAAATCTTGAAGCTTGGCCTTGAGGTGGACATAGCCTTTGGCATCGGGGTTGACACTGGGCGAACCATATTGCTCAGATTGGTGGTCAGAGGCGCCACCACCTCCAGCCGCAATGAACAAAGGCTCAACGGTATGATTGTTACGAATCTGGAACAAAAAACGATGAATTGTAAAACAATTGGAAATTGGGTCCAGTATTGGTGGGCGTTGAGACTTGTCGAGGTCTGGGGTCAAATTCGCTGAACTGGCGCTTTTGGTAATATTTGTTTTGAAACGTGATCGAAATGAAAACCTTTGCCATGTTCTTAAAAAAAATCTACTTTGGTTTGCATATCTCTCCGATATTATTCATGATCATTTGTCATGTTCCATCAGTTCCTACAAATACCCACCCTAAAGATAATGGTGGCCCCGCCCCCTCCGCCTCCCCCTTCATAGGTGACCTTCTTCTTGCTCTCGGTTCGGACCATCTCGATGTTGTCATTGGCGTTCAAATGGGTCGCATTCAACGGTTCGTTCTTGATAACTTGTCCATGATGGGTTTGGTCGGAGATTTCTGACTCGGGCGTTTCCACATAACCTGAGTTGAGGTGCTTGTTATCCGTGGAGGACATGATTCGAGCGATGGTTCGAACATCAGCGCTCTTCTTTGGACTTCTCGGATGACTATGTGAGTTATCCATGTGTCTGTCATCGTTCATGAGATAGCGTTTCTTCCGATCCGAGCCCAAGGTTCCCAAGGTTCCATCACAACGACCTTCAGCAATAATGATCTGAGGAACAAAACAAGGAAAAAGGGTAAATCGATGGTAACACATATCAACGTGAGGGGGCTTGATCAAGAAAAACAATTCTGACTGGGCTTATTAGTGAACAAGGGTGGCTATGGGGTGGTGGGAAGGGGCCTGAGAGAAGTCTGATGTCTAGGACCCGACAGAATGGGAATTCAACAAGCAATTGTTAATTTAAACACACTCCACTAGAATATGGACGGACCCTTCTTTACCGTACCGTGATAGAAAGGGCAGCTTCGAAAAAAAAAATATTTTAAGTGGCAAATAGTGATTTTCAAATTTTAGGCTTCTTTCTCGTTTAAATTTTTGACCGTGTTAAAGGAAATAAAAACATATTGGAGAAGCGCCTTCTGACGATTTTTCAACTCCTGCTCCTTTTTACAGATGCTGAAATGAACTCATAAAGGATCTAGATGTTTTCACATCTGACTCTTTCTATCGCACTTTTTTTTTTTTAAGGATTTAATTCACCATGGTTCATTCATCGTTCTTTTCATTCGAATCCAAGATTTTCAAGTGATCAATTTCGACCTGATTCTTCATACTATCAGATTTGATAAGAGCGTTGATGGACAAAATCCGAGCGCATGTACAGAATGTAGAATGCATAAACACAGAGCTTTTGAAAATCCTCTTACTCTGATTGCTTGGTCTGAAAATCGAAACTTTTTTTGTGGCAAAAATTCTCCAAAGACGTCTTTAAGTTCGTCGGAATAAGATATTTACCAGCAATGAAATCTAGCAGAATCTGGAGATTGGAGCGCTCTATTTGGCCCATTCCTGGTTTTACGGTCAAAAAGACAAAAAATAAATGACATCACGGCTTCTTTGTTTGGGAATTGTTTTTGGTCCTAAATCTTCTTTGCCAAGCTAGCACCGAAAGCTCGGATCCTTGGATCCAAATGGAGAGAAATTGAGACGGATTAGAACTTTTCAATCCCTGATGTAAGAACAGCGGTTCCAATCAAACACCCACGATTCCCTCCAAATAAGGGACACTTTCCAGGAAAGTTCCCTTTTCAGTCAAGAAACCACTCTGAAGAATTGGAAGCTCAGAATCAGTTCCGATCGGTTCAAAGAGCAAGAAGTCGATGTCTCTAATTTACATTTAACCAAGCCAGGGTTTTCACTTTCATTTTTGGAGTTATATTGAGCACTACATATCATTCGCACATTGAAGTGGTTAGCAAAGGCTTTGAGAACTGGAACGAGCTTCAAAAGAGGTAGGCACATTTTTGGGAGGAAACAACCTTGGGGTAATCCTGCAGACCACGAAAGCCAAATGAGCTCACAATTTGCTCTTTGTGTGGGTTCGTCTTTGTTAAAACTGGGATTTGATGAGGGACCTTTGGAACTTTCTCCAATGTTGGTCAAACAAAAGTGGCCCACTTCCAGTTCCTCTTGGTCTTTTGCCGTAATTAAACTCCATTCTTCAACTAATGAAACCCACAGTGTACAAACGGTCACACATGATCATACCATACGTATGCATTAGTAAATACGGACCACATGTTAGAGCGATATTGGTTCCTATATCAAAATCATTTTCCATGCCTAATCGGTTTCAATAATCTTCTGCCTATTCTATTGAAAAAGGTACCTCAATAAAAAGAGCATCAAAGTTAACAACCTGAACTATTTCACTCCGAGTTCCCCTGACTTTGCATGTGGAGCATCAAGTTATTCGAAATCGATTTCCTCATCCTGGAACAGTATCCAATATCCCTCTCTTCTTAAGATGAGCTTCAGTCCTTCATAAGAGATGGACAAATCAGAAAACTTTCCTTTCGTGGGGAACGAGTTCTGATGAAAGAATGAATGCCCAGGAACAGCCTTTTTCCCATTTTCAATCCTAGAATCGTTTGTTGTGTGGGGCGGCTCTTTTCTCACTCTATTTCTTCGTAGATGAACGTTCTTCATCCAGCTACATACTTGCTGATAAAGGCCAGAGCATGATGATATGAGAAAAGTACGGAGAGAACAAGTGTAGCAGCCTTCGTTGGGCGGCTGGCGCTAAAGGGCAATCTGATCACGAAAAAAGCCTTTAATAAAGGGCCCATAAATCAAATTGGGAGCAAATAAGGCGTCCACCTGATGGACTCAATTTTTGGGGGGCCCTTCATTGGACCCAGTCCCAAGCAAATAAGTGACCGACGCCAAGAAGTTGTTTGAGGAATGAGTGACAAGAAGTTCCATTTGTAGTTTCACAATGTTCTGTTCATCTTTTAGTGGTAGATCAGGAATTATCGATCTGACCAATGGATGGTATGTTAGAACAAGAAGCTTTAACATTTAACCACGTCCCATATCTCGCAGAAAAGAAGTGGATTTTTTTTTTCACTTCATAAAATGAGGAATTTGCCTCGAGCTTGGAATGTGAAACACGTAGACAAAACGAAAATAATGCTAGTAAACGAAATGTTTTGCAACCACACCAAAAAGACGCCTTTTCCTTGTGCTGCTCTCATATTGCTTCACTTTCTTGTGCTTTACATCTACTCACTTTTCTTCTAATACATATATTCAACGTTCAATATAACATCAAAGTATCAGTTGGCTATGTATATTCAATATGAATGACAGATGAAAAATAATGATATTAGGCAAGAGGAAAGCAAGAGGTCCCTCAAATACGTTTAAGCAGGATAGTTCTTTATTTTTAGAACTTGGACTCCCATATTTGGTGTTTGGTGTTTAAAATGGGAATATTTCGTTTTCATACGCCTCTCACAATGAACCAATACATGGAATATGAAATCCGTATTTCAGACTCAAAAGTCGAAGCTAAAATTGGTTTACATCGACGAAGTTTCGCCACTTTTGTGCGATATGGAATAAATCCCCCGGTGACCTTTTCATGCAACGAGAAATGAAGGCTGCCCTCACTTGGAATGTTATGGATGTTTCAAGCGTTTAAAGATACTATCCATCAATTAAGGAGCTATTCATGGCTCGAAAGTCACTCCACCGTGCACAAGGTATCCATTCATGCAGGTGTTTAAAATGCACGCTCCTCAGCTATAGCCAAATATTGACATCATTACGCATCATTCTGTGATTATAGCTCTTTGTGTGTAATCCCAGTTGGTGGCCGTTTGTGGCTGGATAAATGAGCGGAGGCGGTTAGATAATTGCGTTACTTGGCCTTGCACTTGAGATGAATATTCCGGTCCCCTTTTAGGCATAACGAATCCTCGAGTTCCTTGAAATATGTTTGAAATTTGAACCGTCCAAGTGAAGAGAGTTCATAGCAATGACAGACAATCAGGGTTGACAAAATGAATGGCGCAAGAAGGAAAGTAATGAGTTTCTTGGTCAATTTATTCTGTTCCACGTGCTACTTAGACAGGAACAAAATTAGCAAAGAAAATCAGCGTCAGTAGGGCTAACCAGAACTTGCATTCTGCAAATTTTACAAAAAAATGCAAATCTCATTTTTTCATTTATTCGATCTGCAACATCAGCATCAATTTGTGACATTTTCTCCAATTTGTTAAACATTTCAGCCATCTCAGCGCGAAACTAAATATAAAGTTTTCTGCGATTTTGGATAATTTTTAAGCAATTTGGGTCAATCTTTTAATTTTATTGTGTTTTCAAACTTTCCCGGTAGTTTGTGGATAAATTCTTCAATTTTCCCCCAGCGATCTTAAATAGCTGTGCCTTTCCCGTTACAAATTGTCTCATATACGGTATATAGTAAAATTAGCTCTGGAAGCCCTTGTGAGCTTGACAGATCATGACTGTAATCTGACTAGCCGTAAGTTTTTTGTTCAAATTCAAGATATTTTTTATGCAATTTTACGATCGAAAAAAGAAGATATTTATCAGCAAATTGTGGTCAGGCTTAACCATCAGACATGTTCCCGTTGTCTTTCCTTTAACAATATGAAAGTCTGTCGATTATTTGGCATGGATCAACAAATGCATCGAAGTTCATGCGAAGACGAAAACGAAGAAGAGTACGAATGCGAGTTAATGGATGGGAAGTTATGAAGGGTTCCTAATGAAAATGGCCAAGGACAATGAAGTGGATGTTTGTCAAGAAGGCCCTGCTTTTCCACGTCGCCACTTGTAAAAGCCAGAACAATGCTCTTATTCGCTTCGCTCTGTCTGTGGTGTCCTTTGGCTGACAAAGCAGTTTTCAATGCTGAGCCGAAAAAAAACACTAACATGCCCTCTACTTTAACAAAAGAAAGCCGGAGGCCCCTTGAAAGACACTCAACCAACGATCGTGCGGAAACACTGAAGGTCTGAAAGAACTCGAGGCCAAAAAATATGAAAATGTGTCTGCTAGACTCACCGAATTGACTGGGCAATACGAGTTGCCTTGTTGACCCACCAAGATGAAAACGGTCTCGTTGGCCTCCAGCCACATGATGGCTCGAATTTCATCGGCCCGGCTTTCCAGCCGGTTCCGCCGACCCACGGCCCCACTTGCGCCACTCACGATAAATCTGAAAGAGAATGGGCAATAATAGAAGCAGGATTATGAATACTCGAGGACACGGTAATAAGGTGGTCGTGATTACTTCCTGATTGGAAGAACCACCGGAAACTCCATTCATTGTGGGAGGAAAGAACAAGCTAGTTATGCTCTATGGCTTTGAACAAGCAGGTTTGAAAGGCAATGTTTCTGTAAGATTGCCATTTCTCCCTTGCACTTATTCTAACGCTTTTTATGTCTCTTTTTTTGGATTGTCTACAAAACAAACAAAAACGATTTTCAGAGGCGTCGGGTGATTAGATTCATGTNTTCTAACGCTTTTTATGTCTCTTTTTTTGGATTGTCTACAAAACAAACAAAAACGATTTTCAGAGGCGCCGGGTGATTAGATTCATGTGATTCAAGGCTCAAAATGAAATGACGAAAGTCACTTTTTAAAACTTCCCGTTGGGTGATCTAGCGAGGTTTTTTCCCTTGGCCTCTATTATTGAACACTAGCCTCGGAAAATTGGAAGACCTGCCAAGAGCTCAGAAGGGTGCCACTCAAGCGATTTGGCCATAAGAGCTTGGGAATAAATGGGCCAGAATAGGGATGGGATTTTAATGCCAATCAAAAACTTTTTGTCGACTTATTTCGCTCCTAAGCTTCACTTTGGCTGGATATGCTCTTATGCGACAACCCTTCGTGTGTTTTTGAAAATGAAAACGATCATCAACCCCAAGAGCAGACCAATGAATGATCCACTAGTCTGATCCGAAGGAAAATTCGTTTGCATGAACGTCCCATATCTACGGTAGCCAAGAAAAATAACTCATTTGGGTCTTGGCACTCGATTCCATTTTCCCTGTTCCTCTCGCTTGACTTGCCATTTGCCTTGGCCGTAAAACTAACAGACGAGCAAAGAGGGGTCTGGACCCATGGGCACTTGTGCAAGCATGTCAAGGTATCCTCCTCTGAGTCTGACATGTTAGTTTGTAGTTTGACATTCAATGGACGGGAAAAAGAGGCAGGAGAGTACCGTGGATCAAACAAGTTGAGGAACAAGTGTTTGATTGCCCAATTACATACATACAGTGTACATACAAGGAATCTGGAGAGTCTTTTGTGCTTTAATCAAGATAAACCTTGTCATCCATCATACGGCGTGTGTTCCCCTTCCAGATTAGAGGGTCCCCTTTTGCGTGTGAGAAAGTGATTCCAGGGTCCCAATCTTCCCTTATCCAGCTATTGAAGCTGGCTGGCTCTCTCTCGTCCCTCTCTCAATCTGAAGGATGTGTGAGATTTCTTTCACACTCTCAATGGATTGAATCCTCCAGTTTCTTTATTGATTGGAACGACAAGGGAAGTCTAATATAAGAGGTTCCATCTTATTGATTGATGGTAGCCCATTTGTCCCCTCAAGTGGATCAGACAGAAGGGAGGGGCGGGCTCTTTGGATCGATACCTTTCTTCTTGAATCCCATCTATTGCCCTCAATAGTATGGCAAATCAGCGATGCCCCTCCCATCCCCAAATTGACCCTGGGATTTCAAGAAAAGGAACCCTTTTATCTACGGCAACCCTTATCATGCCAGAACATCAAAATACTCGAGCGTCAGGGTCCCGGGGCCCACTGTAATGAAGAAGCAACTTTGTTGACTCAACAAAGTGAAAAAAGTGGTTCCTTTGAGACCAGTTGCTCTGATATGGCCGTAGTTATCAAATGGAACAAGCTGATAAACTTCTGCACTGAAGCTTTGTTTCAACTTTAGTTTTTAAGCCGCCAAGTGATAAGTGTAATCACAATAGCTCTACGGCAAGGACGGTCTTTTTTTCTAAATCGACCTTGGTTGACGTACAAACCACTGTGTAGATAGCCTTCCAGGTAAATCACTATTGAGTTTCAGGGCAGTTTATTTCCAAAACTTTAGATTTGATAATGCGCGAATGTTTCATACTTTTTTGGTACTGCAAGGATTTTGTAGCCTGCACCTCAGAAAAACGTTGTACCTGGTCTTATACCATGAGTATCGTGATCTAGATTAGTTTCAAATACATAGATCAATACAAAAATGACGGTAAAAATAATGCTCTTATCTACGATGTTAGACAAATATGCGTGAAGAGTGTATGAGATCGAAGTTGATATCAAGTGTTTTGGTTTCGGTTGCGGTGTTTAAAACCGGAATTTCGGTCCATTCTTTCTACTCTACTACTTAAAGACTAACTTGGAAGAATGAAAGTAAAGAGTGCTTGGGAGGGGCAAAATTTGTTGGAAATAATGAAATTAAGGCACTTTCTTCCAACGAGGTTCTGTCAGATCCCTGGTGGATTGTGAGGTTTAAGTGGAAGTCGAGAGCACATCTCATCTTTTGTGGGCGACCTTGAGGTAGATCTTGGTATCCACCCAAGATCATCAAAACGAAATCTTCTTACGAGAGATCTATGGAAATTTGACAGTTTTGGAAAATCCCATAAAATCCGAATCTGTATGTTAAAGACCCAACGAAATCTTTAAAGCACATCATTTGTAAGGAAAATGTGGGCTTTTTTTTAACTTGAATTGGAAGCCTGTCTGTCTGGCCAATTTGATATTCCCAAAGGAAGGCAACTGTTTTGAGGATTAATGTGAGCCATTTTTTTTCTTTTGACACCTTGATGGAGTCAACTGTCGAGTTTGTCAGTGTTCCCAGATCAGGTTTCAATGTCTTAAAGATGTCTGAGGCAAACATGCTCACCACAAGACACTCCTTTTTCAAATTTTCCTTGGGTTGGTTTTCGCTAACTTTGGAAGTTTTCTAGCTCTCTGATGTGGTCCCTTTATCAATTTGTTCCCCGTTTTCCACTTTCCAATTCAAACCACGAGTGGGCCTCTTGTTTTTTGCCCGTAAAGTTTCAAATCAAAAAAGACTCGACCCACCAATCAATGTGAGAAACGAAGAAGAAGAGACCTTGGGAAGGATAAGAAAAATACTTACGAATACATTTTGGTCTTGGGCACCTTCCACCTCTGGATTCCAGTCACATAACCGAAGATGTGGACATCGTCCTTGGTCTTTCCGGGATCTCCAATGAGAACCTTCGTGTTGGACTTGCTGTAGGCGTCATCGCAATGCTTTTGGGTGGGTCCGATGGCGCCCCTGCGGGCTTTACAAGAATTAAACAAATACTCCTCGGACTTTTCGGGACGCGAGCATTGGGTTCGGTCTGAAAGGACGGAGAAGGAGCACAACCAATCAGTGATGGGCTCAGGTTGGAATCAATCAAGGAGATTAATCGACCTTGGTGGTCTCTCTCGCTCTCGCTCTCTTTGGTCAACTTTTCGGGGTAATCAGGTGAGCTTTTGAACTTTTCGCTCTTTTCTCTTTTCCAAAGTCCAAGGGATGGATTGCAGTACCGATACAGTTCGGAGGACAATAATGGTCAGCCAATGGTTGTTCTGTACTTACTGTAATGCTGGCAAAACTCCTTATCGGTCATGCTGGGGCGCCATCCTTGAAGTTCTTCTTGTGGAACTCCCAAGCCAAAACACTGTGGGCTTAGGGTGATATTGTCCACTGCCATCTCGTTCCTTGTGCCCAAACCGTTGGAACCGACCAAGAAAATGTTATATCTATGTAGTAGAGAAGAAGAAAAAGGAGCTCAGATGAGAGTCGCTTCATTCAGAGAAGGAGGAAACGCGAAGACAACAGGTTGGAAAGTCGCGCAAATATAAATAAGTCCAATTTTGCCCCAGATGGCTTTTTCCCTGGATTATTAAGGGTAGGATTTGAGTAGTAATGACATCAGATATTTTGCATTGCTTTAAACACTTCCAATCTTCAGGTGCAATCCTTAAATTGATGAAAATAGAACAATTTTCAATTCAGTGTCTGACTTCAGTAATTTGCCGTAGACTCAACGTTCTCATCCGGCAGATTCATATCATAAAAATGATGGCTCTTTGACAGCTTGCATCAAGTAGAAACAATTAAAACTCAATTTTGAGACCTCATTTCAGTTTTGATTAAGCTATGCATATTGATGGGGATACCGCTATTTAGCGGATTGGGAGAAATATACTCGTCGGAATATTGCTGCAAAGCAGGTTGTATTTGTTTTTCAGGTTGACGCTTGATGAAAGATAAAGTTATTCTTGATTTGCTCCTGCACGAATAGTCAGTTGATCATTGCTTCAAAAGTGTGATTTAAAAATATACATGATCAACCCATACATAGCATATCTAAATAGAATTGATAATAACATCCGACAATAATCCTGAATATGTTCTTGCTTTCTTTTTTTTTACAGAAAGTGCGAAACTTCCTCCAAAGAGTGTTTCGAATCGAGTACGTCAGTACTTTTGGATGGATCACCCACGGCCAAATTTGGGAGGATCGATTGCTTTTGTTCTCGTGGCAATTATTAATCACAAGAAACGAATCCTGCATCTTGAATGAATGTCTAGTCCAAACGTTGCTTTAGTGGGATCTTCTTTCCCAATTCTCCACAAATCCACCTGTCACAGACACACAAGGACCTTACAATTCAATATATGCCGAGCAAGTTTGACCAAAATACTGTCAGAACAATATCAGGGGGATCGGATGGAAATGAAGTTTTTATGAGGTTCTCCTCTCTTCATGCCCATCAAAGGCATATTTATCGAAGAGGCTGGGACCTCTTTCTGGAGCTTTGGACCCCGTGTATGAAGCGAGCGAATCCCTTGATCAAATAACGAAATGGTCGTGGGTTTGGTCGATCTCCAAGCTTCCAGTTAATTGATGTGGCATATGTCTCTAGACAGGCCACATCATAGCCAGATCGATTGACATCTAAAGGAAATCTTGGCAACACTGAGGACAGGGACTTCTTAGAGGCTCATTAATCACAATTTGGCTTCGTTACAAGGTTGGTATTTGAGAAAGTCATTCACAGCCTCCCGAGATTCGACCAATAAACGTTGGATTTCCTTCAGAAAGCGTACTACAAACAAATCTACGTTTATTTCAGTCTAATGTATAGTATAACATACACTCTAAGGCAACAAAATAGCTGTGAATTGAGAACGAATGCTCGTATCCGCTGAAATAAAAGCCTGAATTCAAAGTTCTCAAATCTCCATTCTTTGGTCTGTTGAAACATTCAATCCAGCGGACTTTGAAATCCCCCCTGGGACAATCGGGATTTCTATCAAAGAAGTTCCAAGGGCAAAACCAAGTCTTTCCGGCTAATTATTCTTTTATGAGCGGAACCAATGGGAACAGTTGAAAAAACTTCATTTTCATTTATTATGTCAAATTATTCTTGAAGACACGCTCCGTCAGGTTTTGATTCATTTTGAACTTGAATTGCTTCCAAGTGTCCAGAATATTTTCACCGTAAAATAGAAATCGGAACGTGCAAAACCCGTTACTTAATTTTAAGCCTTTCCATTTTCATGGTAAACAACTGAAGTCATTGCATTTCAAGCAAAATCATTCTACGGATGGAATCAGCTGGCAAAAGTTGGTTTCTTTGCTGGAATTTCCTCGTCAAGTTTTCCGATTATCGCCAAATCATTCGTGAAACGTCATGCTCCTCAATCAATTTGAAAGTAGTTGCTCCGAAGGCAATGATTCTTACCTGAGCTGCGGCATGGGCGGGATCACGGCTTCCCACCGCTTCCACCCGTAGTGATCCATCATAAGTTCGTCGGTGGTGACACGGGTGAGTTTATGTTCAATTTCGCTACCATCCAATGAAGAATCGTTCTTATAGTGAACGTACAAATCCAGGAATCCTGGTGTGATCGATTCGCTCATCACGTGATACGAAAGGCGTATCTAAAATGGACATGAAAAGAGAGCACATACATAGTTTTGGATTTGGATAATACCAAAATATGCCCAACATGCTCCGAGATGCTGCTGTCAGGTCTGAAGCTGAATGATTAGGTTCAAGCCTACTCGACTATTCGGAGCTGCTCCAAGTTCCAATCTCTCCAACTGTACGAGTTCATACTGTTTGGCTGAAGTTTGGTTATTTCCTCCCCCCGAGAAAGGGAAACTTTTGAGCGTCTCCTGCCACACTAAAAAGATCTCGGAGGAAAAGGCAGAGGTACTTTATGTGACACATCCAGATCTTTTCAAGATTCCCGGACAGACTGCCGTGTCAGTTATGAGTGCGAGACCATCGGCAAGAACCATAAAATAATTCACCTTTCCCATACATCATCGTCCGGCTTTTGCTCCAACAAATTAGTTAGATCGCTTCAGCAAGGTTCCCCGACGTTCATAAATAAAATAGATCTAAGGAAAAAGTACTCACCCGACACGATTCGAAATATCTCGAGGTAGCGTTTGCGTTGTATTTGGGTTGGGGTGGAAATGTGGGACTTCGAAGCATGGCAGTTTGAAAGTTCCCCACTCTCGAGCCATTGTATTCCAGATAAAGGTAGTTCCCTAAAGTGCAAAATCAGTGTGCCCAATCAAACCTATGCATATGAGCTCTGACTTTTAGATCTATCTCTTACCTTGGTGCTGCTCGGTGATGCCACCCAATTTGGTACCCCCGTTGCGAAGGGACCATTCCCGGTTCTCATGACTGAATTGGTGGTCGATGCTTTGACTGTAGACCTCCCATCCACAGAGGCTGTCGTTTTCGTCGAAGTCACACTGAGATCCAAGCGGCATGGCATCTGAAAAGCGGCAAAAATCCAGATCAGAGGTGTATTTATGTTCCACCCACTGATCAAGTCCCAATCAAGGTGGGCTGGATGACCTTCAGCGAAGGAACAGGAAACTTTAATTCGATTTTCATCTCTCTCTTTCTGAATGCCCAAAAGAATGAGATGTTGTTTGTGTTTGACTTTGGGATCCATGAAAGTTTTAATGATATATCCAAGGTGTCTCCAAATGCCAGGCCGTGTCCGACACCTGACTTTGTTCCAACGCTGTCCAACCACGATGTTTTTCAAGTTTTGTCATTGCTCCTCTTCCAGTTAGGAGGGTGTGCCAACTTTTGCAATTTTCCCTGTTCAAGACACACACGTTCGTTGTTCCCTTTTCTCGCTCTTTCTCTTCCTTTGTTTCTCTTTTGTACGAGGATGCCCTCGTTCCACCTTGGACGTGAAATAAGCCCATAAAAGTTGCCGTTCCAAGGTTCCAAGTTGGAACCAAGACGATGGGATTCCGCTAACAAAGGCATGGAAAAATGTGCCATTTGCGCATCAAATCGCGATGACACAGCATGAACGTGTAGAAAAGATCTGGCGACTAATGGCTAATGTATGAGCATTAAGCACGTGACCTCCACGCTATGTCTTTAACTAGCGCTCCATATAGAGTTCGAAAACCAGACCTATCCATGAGCAGATCCGTATGTTGGGTGAAGAGCTGAGCCTGGCAACTAAGTTAATTTACTTGGCAACGAAGGATGCACAAATTCTGGAGAATCATGGCTTGGAGGAGGGAATACAAAAATGCCATTTCGAACCGAGGGGTTTTATGCATCCGAATTTTAGAATGACAAAATATGACTTAACCCAAGCCGACTGGTTCCTTTGTCAATGGAACATGCTTGTTCCACTGACACTATCTCCCTCACTTGGATGCTGGTCCATTTGGTAGAAGTAAATGGGTTTTAAAATTCATGGACGGGGATGTCAAGGAATCTTCAATTTGGAAGAAAGGTTCAGTTTAACGCAGAGCGAGAGAGTGGGATCAAGGTCGAACATTTTTTGAGTGTTAAACAATTCATGGCCTTTGGTGAATTGTTTATATTTAGGTAATAACCAACATGTAGGTACGTAGTCTGCAGAACTGGATGAAGACAATGTAAGGATTGCCCTTTTGGCTCGAGAAATTTCTCGTTCACTCCATCACTTGTTCATTCAAGACTACTCTGCTAAATGGAGCAGTCAGCCTTTTTCTTTCTGTCTTTTCTTTCTCGCTCGTTTGAGCAAATTGTGTCTCTATTGGGAATTGTGAGGATATTTGCTAGGTTTTCTGTCTGCGGAAACTTGGGGAGAAAAAAGATGTCCACAGATATCAAAGTTACCTCTGGTTGAAAGCTTTTTTTGCAATGTCGTGGAGAAAACTGGTGCCTCCGTCGATTTCGAGTTGGAAAGTCCCCGTTTCAAAAATCAAGCCAATTGCCTTTTTCTTTTCCTCTTGTTTTATTTTTCCCAATTTCTTCTTGTTAGCTCTTCCGATATTGGCAACAGTAGCCGTCTCAGGATCAAATGCTTCAACAAATCCTTTGGAGATTTGGGTGGCTGATCAAGTTCAAAGACATCTGTCTCATTTCCCGACCCTATCAAGTATCTCCAGCCATCGGAATCGTTATCCTAATTATGTAGGCTACGTTCCAGCTAACGAACCCTAAAAGCTTTAATAGGATATTTCCCCAGTAGTCTGGTGTGTGTGTGTGAGTGTATGTGCAAATTTGCTGCGAACCTTGTTTTTGGGAGACTCACTTCGATCTCAGTGGTTTTGCAAAAGCTTTTGGATCCCCACCCACATGTTTTTTGAAGTCGCGTACAAGGCAATTTGGAAATTGGATTTCCAAAGGAAAAAAAAGTATGAACAAAACTAAGAGCAAAACACAGAGGACGTATAGTACGTACCAACGGCTCAGGGAAGCCCGAAGAATAAACTCTGAGAATAACCCAGGGTCCATCAAGTGACCTTTCTGCGGTTCCAGCCTTCATTCTCTCCTTCTGCTAGACAAGTGTGTGTGCTCTATGTGTATGGAGTGCCAAATGTCCTTCGGCGATTCATCTTTTAAGCAAATAGAGGCGAGGCAAAAAAGGAACCAAAGCCTTCCGCTTTCTTCCATAGAGAGCACAGAGAATCTTAGAAACAACCCAGCCAGCTACCACTCACGGTTTCGCTTCCTAAGGGAAGAAAAAAAAACCATCGCTTTTTTTCTTCTCTTTTTCATTCTGAAAGGCTGGAGAAGGGCACGCCATTTCATGGGTTTCAAAACAAAAAGGTCGCTGGGAAAGGAGAGAAAAAGGCTGCCCGAACACAAGCCATAGTAGATACTACCACATCTCTCTTTCCTTCCTCTTCCAATGAGACACGGGGTGTCCTATGCAAATTCACTATCTAGATGAACCATGCTCAGTGAATGGGAAAAGAAGGAAGGAAGGTCGTCTTTCAATTCGACTCTTGACTACGTTCCATTTCGGGGAAGGGATTCCCGAATCTTACCAAAATGTTGTCTTTAAAGGTTAGCAGGAGCTTGGAGCCAAGAGGGCATCAAAAGTACGTTTCTAAAGGTATTGGGGTCCTAGCAGAGAGCTGAATAGAGTCATGATTAGACTCACTCCTAAGACGAGTATTGGAGTTTCATGGCTTTTTTGCGACCTTGAACTTTTGTGTCGAAGATGCTGCAGTTCCCCAATCTTGGATGGACTAGCAAATGAAAGGTCAGAAGTGCTGAAGGTGAGCTTTCATCTGACATAAGACCTAGTTGCAAAGGCCAAAGTTCAAGATTCTTGCCTCGGTCCGCTTTCCGGATGAACCCAACGTGACTTCACACAAGTCGGGAAGAGCACCAAGAAATGAGTGGAAGGTGCCGGAAATCAAATAAAACTTGAAATTCCTCTTTTCCAGAGGATCTCTCTCGGATCATCACGTTGATGCATCCAATTTCGTCTCTTGAATTTATGAGAGCCATTCTACCGGATCATTTCTTCCCCCTTTACTTTTCGAATGAGCTTATGCAAAAACAACAGCTTCCACGACCGATCTCCATAGGAGATTCATGAAGGCCTTCCAATCAGGCCTTGGAGCACTTTACCAACATTGCATTTCCATACTGGGATCTTTTGCCCTGCATTCTGCTGACTCAGAAAATTATGGTTGGCCCCCTGAAAAACAACCAAGTGGGCCAAATCAATACCCCTACAGAAATGGATCGGATTGAGCCGGGACGGGGATTATCACTGTTCTATTCGTACCATGGAACAAAAGGAGCCAAACAAAGTTGGGATTTGCCCGTGACCTGAAAGTTGCTATTCGTTGTTATTCGTGATTTTTCTTGATCAAAGTCCACTTGCACTATTGGGTTGGCCTTAGAAAAAATGATGAGTAAGTGACTAGACGTGCGTAAGTACATCAGTCCAGTGGCATACGCTATAACAGTTCTATATGTACGTGTACATAAGGCAACCCATAATTCTTAACCTTCCAAATCAATCTCATTAGTTGGCACGGCTGATTTTTTCTCATCAATAACAAGTTACGGAACTTGCAGGAAAGACTTTTGAATACTAAGAGCGATAATGGGAATCGATTAGTTGATGGGCTATACATCGGTTACCGAATGCATGACAGATCATTTCTGTATCCAATTTTTGTCGGATAATAATCTACATATTAGCAGATATTATCGTGGCTTATCCCTTTGACCGCTTTGCCTTATGCCTGAACCAATCTGAGTTGAGAATTTCGGTCGACGCAGAATTTAATTGGTTCTTGGAAGGGGTTAAGCGGATAAGCCATGAAAATAGCAGCTATTAATCCTTCAAACCTTTGTTTATCATTAAAGTTGGGATTTTAGGGAGACAGGTGCAGGATACGAAAAGGGGCAGATAATACTATCGATACAGCTTTTTTAACACTAGTTATTAAGTGCGCCTCATTAATTAAAGATGGGAAAAATGGCTCTTGGGGTGTAAGCTGAGTCTCTACTATGTCCAAATCAAGCTAAGATATAAGTGATCCGTTGTTTGATTCATATTTAGACTGAAACTAATACAAATAAGCTGTAGGATATCTGTACAAACTTTCCATCACATATAGTTAATTCATGTCCTTTTTACTGTTTCCCCATTTCCATTATAGAAATACATGCGATAAATTGAATTATTTGCATATTTTTCAGTTTTAGGGGAAGTATGTATGATTGAGGTTCAAAAGCACACTTGAATGAATTACACTCATCTTTACAAGTGTGCAAAAAATATAATCCAGTGCTTTTTAGTTTTGACCATGATAGTCATTTTATTCTTTGACCAAGCTTTCAAATTTGCTTTTTTAACATGTACACGCAATGTCACGATCAAAAAGTGTGATCCAAATCGAACATAGCAACTTTGCATTTCAAGCCCTATCATAAACAGCGACCTGACCAATATTGTCAGTATTTCATCCTGCCTTAATGTCTTATACTTTCGAACTAGTTGCACTTAATCAAGCAAACCTAAGGCTTTGGATCTTTGAATCAAAGAACAAGCCTTTGCAATTTTACATCAATGAAAAGAGTTCGTCATACGAGAACTGGACTAATTTTACTCTACATATTCTACTCACCACATATTGGATCGTCTTCGTCGTGTCCTCCGGGACAATCCCGATGGAGATCACAGAGGACCGAGGCTGCTGGCATGCAAGGCACACCCTGGGCATCCGGGCACACATAATACTCGCGTGGAGAACTCGAGCAATCGATGGGCATGGAGCTCTCTGTGAAGGAATAAAAAATCCCCGATAGATTCAATAGTTGTTATTACTAGTTTTAGAGCAATTTTTGGCAGCCACCTACCCGGAGTGCATTTGTCCAATACCACGGCATCCATGGCAATGAAAGATCCAGGCTTGCTGGCCTGATGTCTTTTAATCTCAATAGACACGGAGAATGGCTTGAGATAGCGACCAATCCTCATCTTCATGTGGGCCCAGCTGGAAATAAGAGAGAGCAAGTAAGTGAGGACTTGGGTAACTCGTCATGCCTAAAGGCTGTTGTGAGAGAGGAAAAAAGGCCTAGGCGACTAATTGTAGAGTAATCAAAGCCAGCCAAGGTCCAGCCTAACCAAGACGAGGCTGAAAATTGCTTTTTGGCATGCGTCCCAAACTCCGATCCAAACTAAAACGTGGCCAGCCACTGGATTTGGGAGCTTTATTTATGCTTGTACCCACATGTAAGTAAGTCCTTGTAACTCTCATCTATAAAGCGTCTGTCAACTCAATCAGCGGCCATGTCAACACAAATGATCCAATCCAAGAGCAGTCTCAGTTCTTTGGATGGAGTGCCTTGTAATTAGCTCCATCAAATATATTTCTTTTTCTACAGGGTGCACACCGGATTTCAGCTTCAAAATTCAGAGCATTGTTGTGGACCAAGGAATTCCTGCTTTTTGTCAATGAAATTAGAGGATCCCCCAAAGTGAACAAAAGGAAGAGATTTTGTTCTCATGGGCAATTTCATCTCTGACAACTCTTTTCATTGAGTTTTTTTTCTGTTTAGATAAGTTTATGGCCAGTGGAACCTTTTTGCCGTGTTCCAAGGGAAGACGTTCCCTTTGTTTCCACAGGTTTCAAGGGCGAGGAAAAAAGTTTGAACAACCTGTGTGCGTTCCATCCGTTCCATCTTGAAACATCCAAATTGACGAAGTGGAACTTAAAATGTCGTTGATTTTTATTTGTTGAGGAACTTATGGGATCCATGGGAACGCATTTAAAGTTTTCTTTTTGTATATACAAAGATATGCATAGAATTTTCCGGATAAACTCCGGCAACCCCAAAACCACTTGAAAGCGGTTTGAGGTCACGAAGAAAACATCACATTTGGTTTTGGTATGAGGAACACGTGCATATAAATTAAGTTGAAATGCATATCAAAGTCATCCATCAAAACCTACGCAGACAAGCATCATTTAGATTCGATTCCTATTGAAGTGCATCGTCGTCCCCATCAAGCCTTATTTGAAGGAAAGTCTAACTAAGTCATGATGGCATATATACCCAGCTTCTAGTTGATATTCAAGTTCTCAATGGAATCCCAGCCCTGCAATGAATATGGTCGTCCCCGATTCGAGACGCTCTCGTTTCGGCGTCCCTGAATGTCAGACTTCAAATCCGAGTTCTATTCCAGATTCATAAAAATTCGTACTCTAGACTGAAAAGCAGTATCCTAGTCGTAAGCCAAACTCCAGCTGTGGTCTGGTTCCGAACTTTTTTTTTTAAATCTCATTTCGACGGTGGCTGATTCATGAATCCACAACATGCACTCTTACCGTCCGTGAGTGGTGGCGTTATTGTCTTGGAACACGTGCCTAGAACTGACACTGTAGGCCTTGTAGAGGTTTTGTGTGCCAACCACGACTTCCGCACCCCGGATCCCCTGATAGAAGAGCGTCATCTCCAACGAGCATTCCGTGCCCGATTCCTTGATGGGTGAACTGATGAGTCGCTTGTCGGTGACAGGCTCTTCGGAGGAGATGGGATGTCCCAAAAGGTAGAGGAAATGACCTGAAAAGATCCAAGAACAACTGTTTGCAATGGATGAGTGAGTAAGAATCGAGGCCACACACACAAACACACACACAGACACTCAGCCACCAGTATACATGGAGAGTACTAGTAGGTTTGGATTTGGCGAATTCTCGGAAAAACCCAAGGTTTCTCGATGGCTCATCTTAAAGGCAAGGAGAGATTCTTTAGAAAGACATTCGATACCGAGGGACATGATAAGGAAAGGAAGAAGAGTACATAGTTGAACGTGGACTGCTCTCATGTTGCTTATTGGGTGGCTTTGAGTCTGAATCAGTTTGCCTCTGAAAATGTCGTTTTGTATTGCGTATGATAACTCGAGTTGTATCACTTCGAAAAAAGCTGAAAGGTCCAATTCCACAAAGGAAGAGTTTAAAACCGATCCATAACAAGATATCTTGGATTGAAAAGACGAAGATAGTACAATCATTGCGTTGTACAAAATGAAGAACCTTCATAATCTAACCAGTTTCAGCTGGATCAAAAACACTTCAGTAATTCCAAATGTTGCTTCTGAACAAACGAAGCTCGTTTTTATGTGAATATTCTGGCCAAAGTATTTTTAGTACATGTGTCACACACGGTTCTTGGGGACAACCTGTCTTTCTTTTGACACACTCATGTTGGAGAATTAATGAACGGGCTTTGAGACAAACCTGGTATTAAGTCAATATTTGGGTAAAACCAGCTTTGGTTGGTTTGGGGGGGGAGGGGGGGTAACCTATCCCAGCAGATTAAAAAGCAAACCATTGTTTGGTATGTAGTCATATACATGTACAGTATATGTGTGGTATGGCAAGCAAACTTGGAAGAGCGCTTCTTCACAACTTGTGAGGATCAGATTTTCCTCTGCCCTTTTTTGTCAGTTCATTAGAGGAAGTTTCAACAGTTACACTTAGTTTTGGTTCTGCCCGGATTGGAGGCCACCTGTCTGGCCTTTGAATGAAGGAATGAATGAAGGAATAAGGAACGAAGGCTTCGAATGGCTAATGGTCGGATTCCTACATGGAAGCATAAAATCCTGACTGACTCGGGCGAGAATCTTCCACCATAGCCTCATTTGCGTCAGAAGAATTCGCTCTCAAGCACTTAAGAGCCAAATGGCATACATGGTATTCGACTACATTCAACCTTTATGAAAGCTAGGGCAACGTCATTCATTGCATTCGGAATGGTTTTCAATGGCATACAATCCTCGTCTAGATGAGAAAAGGCCGGTAAAAAAGTACCATCACTTGGGGACTATCTATTGTACTGGTTCCCTTCTTGACAAGTGCATATGGGCTCAAGCGTTGTGGAAAAATGTACCATAGATGGGCATTGTGCACTCAATAAGATCTGCTATTGAATTGGAGGCCGTGGTCTTGGCTTCAAGGGATCGAAGAGGAGACTCGAACCATGGACATGACCCGCTTAACCTCAACTCCGCATCTTTATTGTGATGGAAATAATTTAAGATGATTTCAAAGGATGTCAAAAATGACAAAAATTAGTGCATCATGAATTGTTGATTACTCCTCACAATTACGCCGAGTCTTCAAAATAGCCAGTCCTCATATTTGTATTATCCTATTTGTGCCTTCAAACATCAAGTGGTGAGTTATTGAAGTGTTTTCTCACGTAAAGTAGCACTGATGGTTCACATCTCTGGGTTCGAAGAAATTGGTCTAAGACACAAAAAGTACCTCCTATTTTTGTTTTCATTGATTGTTGCACTGGCAACTCGTCAAATCCTCTTAAGGACCAGAAACAACTCACTTACTGGTTCCCGTTACTCGTTGAACCGTGAACAACGTTTGAAAGTAGCCCAGAAAAACCTCTACGAATGCACCGGCTCTATTAAGCCTCGAAATCATTATCAACTCGATAAAAAGGCTCGATTTAATGCTCGGGTTGTACTAATGAAGAGAGGCGGTGTTGTTGGTGCATTTATAAGCGCTGGCAAGGCTGAGTAAGTCCAAGCAAAACCGGATTCCTATCATTTTTCTCTGCCAAGAAGCGAGAAATGGTCCATAAACCAGGATGGAACGGGCGAAAGAAGACGAATAAACCCCCAGATCCAAACAGCTTTCAAAGTAAACGGAGAAGGTGAATAAAGACATGAACCGAGTTTTTTCTATTACCACGTATGTTAGTAAGAAACGCACCATCCTTGCCAGAAAATATATTCAAATTGAGTGATGAAACCAACCAATGGACACACGTGCAGGAACGTATCCAAGAATATTGGTCCAATCTTGGAACGCAAAAAGCAAGTGAACATTGGTACTTTCTAAAAGCCTCGGCTTTTTCAGCAATACCATGTTCTAGAGGGGAGTGGTCATTTTGTGGTTGCATGTAAAATTCTAAAATAGTTGCAAAATATGGTGCTCGACTTTTTTTCAAGCAGAAGATACAGCTGGAACTCGACTAGCACATATGGCTGATATTTTGAGTGCAAAATAAGATTTTCAATATGCTCCACTCAAGCACGAAAACTGCCTCTCTGTCTGGTGTAAGGTATGCTCTAATCAAATCTACGTATTTGGTCCAAAAATCTGGCAAATAATCTTCTCAAAGATGGACAAAAACAGGCAGGATTATAAGCAAGCTTGATGAACGGCTAAATACACGAAAGTTGAGCTTGTTTACTATTTCCCATTGTTCTTTCATCAAGGAACGAAGAAACGTTTTCTCGTTGCAAAAAAAGAGAACGACAAGCAGTTCTCTTACAATCTAATTTTTCAAACCTCCGCAGAATTTTGCTGTGGGAACTGATATGAACAGATTCAAGGCCAACAACGTCATCAGGGTTCTCGAACTTGGGCAAAATAGTAGTCCTAGCCTTAGGTAGGGTTTGTGGAGCTTTGAGATGACATTTTCGGGCTTCTTTTCTAAAAAGATTCGAACACCGCAAGTCATTTTCAAAGATTTATTAGACCTATGGCAGTTCTAATTAAGAGAAAAATTATTTTAACCCCTTCATTGCGAATTCCCTTTTTTACGCGACGCCACAAAATTTGAACATTACCTATTTAAGTTGACTTCCTTTTCCAAGCAGTATTCCAAGAGGAAAGCAAAAAAACCGATTGAATAGAGATTTGTCTAATATAAATGAGAGAGTCAGTCGTTTCTTTTCATATAAAAAATGCGAGTCACATTTTGGCCATGATTAGATCCGATGGACTCGTAGAATTTGAGTCCGAGTCTTCAGACTCTTTGAGCTCGAGTCATTTTTAAACTCTGTTACATCCCTAGTACAGTGTTACTAGATGTCGAAGGGTTCCCCCCAACAATATGTTCGTGACCAAATGGTTTTCCGTTGTTAAGTTCCATTTGAGATATGAGCGAGCCATCTGGCCAACAGCCTTACGAGTTCTGGGCACGACGGGAACAAAAATGGGATCTATTGCACTTTGGAACAAGGAACAAAAAGTTCCATCTGTTGCTTCAAAAGAACAGAACATTTAGATTGAGGCACCCTTACGCGTTTGAGCAACACAATAGCCTGTTTCGCTTTCCTCATTGTGATAAGGAGAAATACCGAAGTGTCACTCTTGCTCCAAGGACCCAATTGTTTCTGCTGATTGGAAGCGCTAGAGTTGGACTTAGACCTCGCACTAAGTTACGATTTTGAGGCGCAAGCCTCTCATAAATTTAGAGGTGGAGGACAGCTATCCATCTATTTATGTCTGTCATGCTTGCACAACAGGTCTTGTGTCACGCACAAAACTCGATAATCCCATCTTAAAAAAGGACGTTATGCAAAAGCATCTTAGCTTCCCCAGCCGACTCTCCAATGCAAATTAAATCGTAAGAAATTCTTTTGGTAGACTCGATATCTGCTCATTTCTATCGTTTGATAAGGGATCCCAGAAACTTAACGGACCTTTATAAAGGTGAATGGATCGCGTGAAAATCTGAAATACGTAAAGTTGCATTTTTCAAAAAGAAACTGCATATGAAAATTATTTCAAAAGCAGTTTATAGGATTTTCTTTGCGTGTTGATATCGACATTAATAACTATGTCATTAAATATATGAGCACGAGCTCTCCGCTCATCTCGAATCATTCGCATGTGGGTCTTTTACACGCGTCAAATATTGCATGCAATAGGAATTATGTATTCATTTTTTCTTAATCTAGAATGCAAAAATGTGTCAACCTGCAGGAAAACAAATAACCATTAGTCTAAATAGAACTGGTGCGCTTCAACTCGATAAAAAGTGAATTACTAAAGCTTTTTTACGCTAAGAATTATTTGCAAGGTTTCTGTTACGTAAACTTGAACAAACAATAGAATAATTTTAAGTGACAACATGCCATGTTTGCTTATTGCTTAATGAAATACTCAAGGGAAATGCACCGAATACAAGACATGGTAAAACAAGTCGGTATTACTTTGAGCATAGCATTCAAGAATTTAGGAATGTGTAAATAGACGTGTTGTGTAACCACTTCACCTCCTGGCAAGCTAATCTCATAAATCTGGATTAGCTATCGTGTTCAAGGACTCCTTGTTTGCATCTTGAATAGGTTCCATGAAATAGCTACTTGAACATTCATCCGTAAAAGTAACCCACCTTTATTAGCCAATGTTGGTATTATACGAAAGTGCCTCGATAGGCTTCAGTGACCAATGTTTTGGCTTTCAGCAGAAATCGATCCTGGCCTCACGCCTTTTTTTTGCAGCCACTGCCCCAAAGGTAAAATGGACGTTTCCAATATCCAAATATTGACTCACTGTGTGTCTGATTAGTAATACAATGCTGACAAAACAATCCCAGAGCACTTCAATTGGATCTTCACGAAATTAGCTGTAGGCCAATTCTGACACGCTTTCCTTTCCCTTTTCCCACCGTCAAAATAGATTGTGTTTCCTTTCTCGATGTGTTTCTCCTTTTGAACTATTTCCTCAGGGAATGGAGTCTTACCCTTACATCAAAGGTTGGCGGGCTTTACCTGAGACCTTCAGCACCTTCTACCCCAGTTAGGAACTTAATTCAAAACCCAAAATACTAAATGAGTTTTGATTTCAAAAGCATCGGAGGGTGAAAAGTTAAGGCAACGATTTCGCCCGAGTGTCCTAACTTACTCGGGGTCCATCATTTGTCTTTGGGTGGAGTTCGGGTAAGCGACCCTAGATCCGTGAGGAGGAAGGGAAAGAAGAAGAAGGAGGAGGAGGAGGAGGAGGAAGAGGAGAAGGAGGAGGAAGGCCTCCACGTCCTTCAACGACATTGGGACAAGGTACAAGTGGAACCGAGCGACGACAGAGATGGAACGAGAACTAAAGGAAGGATGGAGTGTCTTTCAGTCTGAACGAACACGGAAAGGACGAGAGGCAAAGGCTTGGACCGTTTTTTTGGCACACGACGTCGACTGCTAAAGAGTGAGAGACCCTTTTGAGTGGTGTGGCCTTGTTTCATGTAAGGAAAAAAAAAGTTGAAAAGGGGGAAATGGAACAAGTGGAATAACATTCTACCAAGATGACGTCGAGTGGAAGATCCTTTTTCTCGTGGTCCTTAGGGAACATCCAGCACCCGGTGGATCGAAAACCACCAGCCTTTTTTTTGCTCAATATCACAAGAACGCCTCATAAGGTTTAATTGCACGGATGTCAGTTCGAAAATGGCCATCCCATATTTTTGAAGGCTGCCAATTGATTGAACACGTTTCCTCTGCAAGACTTCGCTTTCAAAATTGGAAGCAAGCACGTATTGTAGGTTTCCTGCAGAGAGGAGGAGAGTGTCTTGCCGGGCCTAAACTCGTCCTATAAATTCGGTCTAATGAGCCAAGTTGGGAGTTCCACGAGGTGTTGATTGATGGCTCATGTTGCCTTATAACTGGCTCCAATTATCATTTCAACAACTGGCATGCAATCATGGGCCTTGACTGGAAGGTATATGAAGCGTATTAAGTACATTGCTTAATTTTGATCGTGAAACAAGGGGTTTGTACAAGCAAACTTGTTGTCATGTTGATAGAGGCAACTGCCAAATTCAATGCCATTTCTCCCCATGAATTTGTCAATTTAATTATGTTTGGAATTTCGATTTTTTGTCGCTTTATCAATAATTTTGAATTTCTTCACTTAATGGTACATTTTCTAGCAATCCAACCTTTCAAAGTCAAACTTTTATGGTTAAACTATATTTTATATAAGTTTCGTTGTTTAGTAGAACGGATGAGATAGAATTGAGATCGAAGCAAAATGAGGTTCGGATGATCCCATGAGCCATATAAGATCAAATGTAATGGCGTGTTTCGTTGCCCTGAAAACGTGTTGTATATCAAGTAGATTGTTGCTTTCCATGCTTACTGCTTACTGAACCTTTAATCCAAATGACGTCATTTGGATGGTTGGCAGTTCTTTTTTACTTTCTTGAGAATGAACCAAAATGTTCATATGAGTGACGTCCATTCCATTCACCCCGCTGATACCTTGATATGTCAAAAAAGCTGGAAACACCGCAGTAATGCAATCGTCTTGAAACACTTTGACATAGAGTCAAAATACTAGATCGACCTTTAAACATTTCCACTGCAGAATCTGAAGGCCTTCGCTAGATTGAACTTGGTCTTCGAGGCAATCAAATTAACCGCTTTGGCATTTTCCGCTTTCGAGCCACCTTGCTAGGAAGTTTAATGGCCTTCAGCTTAGAACTCTCGCTGCAAGTATCTTCATGGTGAGTGGTAAACGTAAAAAAGAGATGGCCAAGCAACATTACAGTGTTTTCAAAGGGCTTTGGAGGTACAAACTCATTATCATATTAACTCATCAAGTCTGCTCAATTTCATCGAACACCCAAGAGTGCAGTCCTCTCGAGACCCTTGTCCTCTTTCAAAATTGTGCCCTTAGGCACCAAATAAGTCTTCCTTGTGAACAGCATCATTAATTACGTTTCTTTCTTAAGATTTGTTCAAGTGATTTCCCAATTTTCCCTCAAGATTTGAACATTGAGCATGTTTCTTTACTATGATACAAATGGCATCAAGGACTCTTCAATAAAAGTTAAGTTACTTTTGCATTATTCGGTTTCTCCACCACAAGTCTAACCAGAGGGCCTGACCGCGCACGCTCCATCCAATTATGAGCTTGTGGTGGATCCCTCTCATTTCCAGCAGGTTTCTCTTGGCTTATTCAGGCCTATAATCGACATATGTTGGTGTGATTCAAGGCTTGTACTGATCACGAAGCGTGGTTTAATGCCACTTAATCCCCAGGTGGCACTTTACACGTGCTGTGAATCATATTTTATCCGGTTGAAGAAAGCAAAACCAGCGCCAGATAGGTGTGCGGTGAAATTTGAAACTAAATTTATTTGCCATTTGTGTTGTCAAACATGAAATTATTATAGCTTTAATGCGTTCAAAAAAAAGGTATGTATTGGCTAGGGGACGAAACTCAAGCCTGCAAATAATCTGTCGGGCTGGGATGGAAAGAAGTCCTTATGTGTGATCAGATTAAATCAAAATTGTTCGCAACTCTTGTCATTCAAGATCAACTTGCCCAACACCTGTCACTCATATGAACCCGACAAGACTTGATTGAAAAATGTTTGCCAAGCCAAAGACGCCAACAGCGCTTTGAAAGGGCATCAAGGAATTCTACTCCATTCAGCTCAAGGACAAGACAGTCCCTTTGCAGAATATCAAATTTCCAACAACATCTTTGAGCTCGAAAGTTTTAGGGCTTTCTAGTCGAGAAATGACATGACGTGTCTTGAAACGTCAAAATAAGAATTTGATCTTTCTCTTACCATCGCTTCGGCCACGGTTGTCTTTATGGGGTCCAAAGAACATGGCGTTCTCGATTTGTTTGGATCGGTTGAACAATCGTTGCACATCGAAGCCGTTCAGTCGGGAGAAGCCGTGCTGTCCCGGCCAAGATTGGTCTCGGTAGGCGGGCTTTGAGCCCTCAAAACTGTCATTCTCCCAAGTCCAAAGGCACTCTTCGCCCTCCTCGAAGTCACAATTGAACCCTGTAAAGTTTGGAGTGATATCAATGGGGCGGTTGAATACTTGCACTGAAGCCCAGCCTCGGTGGAATGTTCCACAAGACAAGAGCAGGATCACCAATGAGAGTAGTCTATGCATGATCACGGACCATGATGTGTTCCTGCCAATCCCGACACTATTTCCCAGGATCACGTTTGTTCACGCTCGATTGGTTCTCTTGAGTCCCTTTTTTTCTTCGTTTCGAGCAACGAGACGTGGGACTTTTTGAATCAAAGGGTCGAACGTTCGAAATGAGTCTGCGAACGAGGTCCAGAGATAGCTTGGTCCGTCAAGACGCTTTTTGACGGCTAGAGATCACTTTGGACCCATTCGAGCTAACAAGTCCGCATTGGCGAGTTTCGCCCAAGCTTCGACTGGAAGCAGTAGACGGAGTGATAATAGGATCGGGCAGAAGATGAAGGAGCAGACGACGTGGGATGCTGCTGTTGGCTAGTGATTCTGTTCCTGTTCCTATCCTCCTTTCATCCGTCTCACAACGAAGACGACACAGATTCTACACACAAAACTTAGTTCCTCATCTTCTTACACTTGAGGCCACAGTGAAGGAATGAGGCAAGCTCCTATCATCCTCCGTATGAACCGTGGTGTGGGTGAATGAGTGAATGAGTGAGTGAGTGTACGTAGATGTTCCAGGAAACTACGGGGGTACTGGGGTACTGGGGTGCTGTCGGTGCGTATGAGTGACGACAAAGCTTCCGTGAACGTCGTTCAATCTCTGGGCAATTTCATACTTTTTCTTGGAACAGCTGAAAGTTATCTTGAATGGGCACAACTGTCGTCGGACATGATTTCCTTACGACTTTTCAAGTGCGTGTACACTGTACATGTTGTAGTAGCAGTAGTAGTAGTGGTGGTGGTGGCAGTAATAGAAGTACTAAAAGAAGGTAACTATGCGGCGATTTCGGACTATCTCTCAATGGACAATGCGTCGAAGAGGGGTCGGAGTGTGGTGTGTGTGTGCGTGTGTTTGCGTGTGTGTTTGTCTGTCAAGAGATCGGAAAGTAACTTGAGTTCAGGCACACGTTGGTGTTGCGGAAGATGTGGATGATGACGTCCGATCTCACAAGTCTGACTTGGATGCTCAACAGTCAACATTCACTAGTTGTGCATATCAAAGAGATCAATGCTAAACCATACACCGAAAACTCTCCGCTTCACTTCTTTACTCTAGAGATGGTTACGGATCAAGTGGAGAAGACAGATGAGCGATGTAGAATGTGGTCAGGCCAAGTCTGAACCATAACTGAGTGATCCAACGACTTCAGTGGTTTTGAGCACAAGGAGAAACAGAAGGAAACGAGAGGATTCTCCGTCTCCCACTCCCCTTTCTTTCTTTCTGTGTCTCTCTCCTTCTTCTTCGCCTTCCTTCTCTCTCTTTCTCTCGCTCTCTGTTCCATGCTCCTTCTTCTCCCTTGTGTTCCACTGTTCCACCAACTCTTCCAACGCCCGTCTCCCATCCGCCATTTTTGGCAAGGCTACCAGTACATTGGTGCAAGGGATGGTTTGCGATTTAGAAATTGAGTTAACGAGACCTCAAAGCCAGCTGGGGGAAAACGAACGAAGGCTAAGGCCAAAGGAAAGAATGAAGGAACTGAGGATTGGGTGGACAAATTTCGTTTCAAACTAACTGGGTTCTTATCGCAATTGAAATCTGAGCCGAGGAGAGGCTGTCCGTCCACAAAGCTGCTTCCAGCATTGAAGCTCATGAAAGGACGAATTCATACAGTAACGTATTAAATAGCCGTTTACCCAATGAGATCTGAATAATGAACAATTTTGCTAGGAACATATTTAATGGAAAGTGTTTGGCGAACGAACCAAATCCAGCGGAAACCCGAATGAGAAGGTGATACATAGCCTGAGCCTTCTCTTCACGCTTTTCTTACGACGTCCGCCAAGCCTAAAAGCTTTGGTTAACCAAGGGGACAAAACTACACCGGATTGACCTCACATGAAATGCGAAAGAGTAGATACTTTATAAACTTTTTGAATTGAAACTTTCCGCATGAGTTGTAGAACGTTTTACTGTTTGAGTTGATTATAAGACGAGTATATTTCCAATAAGTATCCGATTTTGACTCATGTTTTGGTGAATTGGTGAATAAGATCGCTCATGGCCAAATACCTCAACGAGAAATCTGTTGTTGTCATTGTCATTGTAGACCTCTCAGACGCTTGCAAATGGACACAGAGTGTAGGAATGTGGTATTGTCGACTAATGTCAATGATGGAAATCAGTTGTAGCATCATTCGATATCACAGTTGATTATCAAGTAAAATGGCAACAAGTTTCAGGATTCAAGAATTCAAGTCCATTTCTCCAAAAGTGAATTATTGAAGCATGCGAATCTTTCTCGCCAACTGGTTCTGTTTGGTTTACCATGCTTGCTGACAATATTCATTGGTCATTTTTCACAAATCAGCTTCTCAAGTCTTCCTCTCTTTCGTTTCAAGTAACATCCCTCACCAACCGAGGACATATTTTATTCTGAATGTCCCTTATTCGCTGTCACATTCAAGAAAAAATCCTGATGAACACACTTTTGACTTAGTTAGCTACGGCAACACTGAAGTGACCTCGTTGGAGTGTGACGTTTACGGTTGCACCCTCTAGAGTAAGACCATGTCAGCTGAAGCATGGAATAAGACGAAGGCATGGTTGTGGTACGGAGGCCACTCGCCCTTGGGCCTGGATCAACCACTTCCATGTTTGAACACGAGGTGGGAACAACAAAGAAAGAGCACTCCATACACTCGTACACACGGACACAGATACTTGCACACCCTCCCTCGTTTTCACTCTCCCAAAAACCTGCAATACGCTAAACGAGAGCTCTGGCCAATACATTGACTGATCCTTGCGCTCAGGGATCGCCTCCGACGCCACCGATCGATCCTTGCCTCTAAACAACTAAGACCTTAAAGAAGATGAGTTCCATTTGCATTCATGGGACCAGGCTCTTGTTCTCTCACTATCGAATGCACCACCCGAGAGCAAGGCCCAAGGCCTGAGGCCCCAAACGCTTCGGCGGGGGGGGGGGAACGGGGGGGATATTTCCAGAGGAAATGAAAGGGTCAACATGGCCATTTGGATCCTAATCACAACAAAACCACTCACGCCAATAGTGAAGTGAAGCATACGAAAGCCCAAGAATTCACATGATCTGAAAGTAATCTGACCAATTTCCAATCAAGGTGCAACAGTGATTGCCCGGGAATTTGGATTTTAGAATCCTTTGAAGTATAGCATATCAGATGAATTGGGAGCAAGTTGGTTTGGTATTATTTTGCAATCTATTGTTGTTTATAAACCGGATGAATGTTTCTAAGACATTTCCGAGAATGTGTCTTCAAGCATATGGTCTTAATCCCTGAGGACAGTGCTTTAAGATCTGAGCACATGGAACAGAACGATTCTGTCGCTAGGTGGAGCTTTAAGCTTGAACCGAGTTCGAAAATGAATCCTCGAGCGGTGAGACACCTATTGAGATGTGATGTTCCAATTGTTTTTTCAGAACGAGGTGTTCCAAATAATAGCCTTCAGCTTTAAAAACCCAACTCTGTCACCATTTTGCAATAGAAAAAGTTCTTAGCAGTTACTGCAGCCCAGCCATCAGAAATGTTTGTTTTAGTACATAGAGTAGTTTTTGACTTGGTTTGACAGCATTTTCTGAAACAATTATTGACATTCAATTCTGCATTGTAAGGCAAGCGCTCTTATGCACTTTTTGGACGAAGATAAATCCTCGCTTGGGATCAACTTATAATCAAACTCTTCATAAGATTGAAGCACTGGAAGAATATTAAGGAATGTTTGACCAAATATGACATGTTTTAAGGACTTTCTTGTGGATTGATAATTTTGAACCCGACTATTTCTCATAAGGGCCCTTATATGCAACGTCAGACAGCCCAAACAAAACGGGAAGACGCACCGTGGATTTGCTAAATAAACTACTCGTGACGTGCCATGAAAGCGATTTGTTTTCCGAAAATTATGAGACCCAGTTATGTGACCCAGCAATTTTCTGTCCAATTTTCCATGTACACATGTACCGTTTGAAAAAAACGGAGCAAATAAGCTAAATGTGATGGAATTAATCGCCTATGAAAATGGTTTCTGAACACCAAATCTATGCTTATTGTGAAGACGGTGATGGTGATGGAAAAGGTCAAAATGGGTAAAAAAGTAAGATGATTTTAGAAAACGGGAATGCAAAACATGAAAAAAAACAGAAAAATCAAATAAATCAGGGTCTACTGTATTTTGTACCTACCGCCAATTGGAAAAGCAATGCTGAACTTTTCAATATCATCTTTTTTTCAAAATTTTCAAGCCAGAACCCTGTTGTTATTTTAATAAGATTAATGCCAAAAAAATATTTAAAATCTTTGTCCAAGTTTTAGACTTTACTTTGGCTATTCAATTTCTAAATCTTTGACGAAATTCCCGAGAATGGTTTCACAAATCTTGGTTTCCCGGCAATTTGGCCGGGAAATTTAACTCTAACCGCAGATTTGTCAGATAATAATGGATCTACCCCAAAGCTGTAATCTATATTGTTCAAGATAGACAAGAGACACATTAGATACCAGTTATTATTGATTTGCATTGGCGAATGCATCTTAATAACTGTTATTTACTTTTTGTAGCATTTTTACACATATTTAGCAAAAAATTGGCTGAGCCGTGAATAAGCAGTATTAGAGGGTTCAGCACTTTTTAGCAGGTTTGGTCCATTAAACAAGTTTTGCCCACGAAGGATTTTTCTCTGCCTTTGATTCTCGGGTTTTTAACCGATAACAGGGAATGAGGTTCCCTGTAGGTCAAGGTGTATCATACTTTGTAAAATATTTGGGGGTTATGAGATGAGATGGACAAGGTGGGTAAAGCTTTTCAAACTTGTGGTTGGATCTATCGGACGTTTAAGTCCAGATATAATAATACAATGCTAACTCTGTGCAACTCGTTGATCCAAACACATCTCGAATATGTCTGGCCCATTTGGGCTCCACCTTCCTCTGCTATTCGTAGGGACTTCTTGGATGCTGATCTAGAAACAGATTTTTATTTTTTTTGATGAAAAATCCAGAGCAAGGTCAAACCAGATATGCCTACTCTAATTCGTTAGTGGATCATGGTTCAAATAAAAAAGAAAGGCCAATAAGAATTGCTGACCTTTCACGTACAATTGTACTTGTACACTTGTAAAATTGCCCCAGTAGTTCTTCTGGGGATTGCATTCCCCAAAACGGTTATAATGACGACAAAGAACACTTTGTGAACACTAGTTAAAAATTGTATAGACGGCCAAAACTCTCGATTCTTAAACAAGCCAGTGTTGCTATTTTTGAATTAAACCTAACCTAACCTATCGGTGCAAGTCTGTGGCACCTCGGTTGCGAGGGCCTAGGGGCGTCTCGGCCGCGGGGCAAGCCTGCGGCTTTTTTCCTCTTGTGTTCTACCAGAGCGAGCTCGAAAGCGCTGACAACTGAGCAACCCCATCGCTCGCAACACTGATGAATCGAAAGTTCTGAAATTAACGATCATAGAAAAATTGCCATACTCGTTTCTTTTTTTGGTAGAAGATTCTACTACCCAATTCAATGCAGTTCCAACCTATGCAGGTTTTAAACATAATTATCCTTTTTGAAATCAACTAACTTACAAGCTCGATATAGAATACTCACTACCTACAAAATATTCATAAGAAATTGCAGTGTAATAACAAAAGTGGGAAATGCACCGATATGACGTGTTAGAATAAAGGCCCTAAGACTGGCTCCGATTGCAACAAGATCCGCCATCAAAAGGAAATCTTGTTTTCATTACCACTCTTTCATTTATCCTTGTCATTCCTTCACTTTCCATTCGAATGCAAACACCTTCTAGATAGAGGCGCCGATTTCTAGGAAAACAAAGTAAGATGTATACAAATTTGCCATTCGTTTCTGTGAGAGATATTCTTGTCTAGGCATGTTGTTATTGTTTTCTTGGTGGACAGGGAGATTTTTTCCTGCTTTTCATTTTAGAAAAAATAGAAAAAAACAAGGGGATCAACGAGATGCAAATGGCTATTTAAGGCTTGCAAATAGTGCATTAACCAATAAGGCCAAATGTTAAACAAAAATACATGTGTCAATAAGATACGAGCTTTGATTTGGTTTCGTCCCTTTTTTTGTCTCATTAATTGTTGTTGTATTAAGACAAAACTTGGCTCATTCATATTAGAACTATATTGCTCATGCTCATGTTCAGGCTATATAGGTTTAGTGAACGCGTTCATAAACGACTGACATTATTCAATGGAGTAAAATCAAAGACAACATGCCCTGCCAAACCGCACTGTGCATGCATTGAGTTTTGACATTTATTTCATTTTGCTTGCTTGTCTAAGCCATAGATATCTAGACACTGGATGGCGGATACAAAACAGAGCCGACCGAGTGATTGTCTAGTGCTATACAGAGAGCAACATAGATATGGATTTTTTTTTGATGAGTTTCCTACCTTTTTTTCAGTGATATGTGTTTAATTGCAACTTTAAGCATTATTTTCTCCGTTTGTTCTCCTGTTTTGTCATATTTCTGTTCATTCTAATTTCAAGCTACTATTTGTTGTTATGAAATGGACATAAATGAATGCAAAGCAATTTCTTACTCCTTTTAGGTATTTATTCCTAAGATTTCGACTTTGCAGGTTAGATTAGAGGTCTGTGACCTCAGAATAAGCATTAGCTTAAGTTATAATTATAATATTAGACATGGGCACTCTCTTTCTATTCACGTTGTGGTCGATTGCAACTTGGCAATTTTGCGAGATCCAGACGTATTAAATGCCGCATTGGTACGATTTTTGGCTGCATGTACGTTGGAATTAATGTCAGCACATATATTCTTAGCAGAGAAAATGAACAAACGCCGAGCTACCTCACTCCAAAAAGCCTCAAACTCATGGCCATTGTCGCAGCTGGGTTGGAACAAGGGCGTAATGAAATTGACGAGCTCAGTTTCTTGCAAAGTGCTGCAGCAAAAGCATCTCTGGTTTTTGGATGTCATCAATAATTCATTGGCACGCGAAATCCTCTGAATGGTCTTATAAAACTTCAAGACCTGCAGATCAGAAGGCGAATATCAGGTCACTTGGGGGTGTTGGGCCTCCTGGGTTCACTTGTCCAAAGAATGTAGCTTGTAGGATTCGATCACTTTCGTTGTTTGGACATTGGAACTTCACGGCAAGTTCTTTGTCCTTCACAAACAAGACCTTACAGCCTTAACAGCTCTGGCGGTTCGCCAACGACCTTCCAAGGTATCCGGCTACGTAGTAGAGGATATTCTGATCCTCGTCTTTAAAGCTAATTTCCTCATCTGTTGGAATTTGGTCCAAAATGAGTTCGGCGCTGTTCTGAATCTGACTTTGGTCCACTTTAATCACAGACTTGAACACTACTTTAAGATCTTCCAAGTTGAATTTTGAGAACTGCACTAAAGATCCTAACTTGATGGACTTTTCAGCCTCCAAAATCTGGCGTAGAGACACATAGTAGTTTTCTCCGGCTAGCTGGCGAACCCAACCAAAATGAGATTTGATAACATCGGACTGAAGCTAGCCAAGGAGTACAAATTGGAAATCCTTGGATTCTAAGAGATGTTTGGCAACTCGGATCATGACTCTATTGGTCTGGATTGTTGCCAGGAATGTCTCTCTTGTTATGCCTTTTTTCAAGTTGTGACATCCATCAAGACTCTCCCACGCTCCCAACCATGATTCAAAGCTTTGAAGAAAAATAAGACTCTCCGACTCAGGGGACGTAATTGGTTCTTTCCACGGGTCCAGTTTTCGCCTGCCAGCACTTGGAGTTTTCAAGTTGACTACGTTCAAACATTGACGAACAATTTTCAGGAATATCACAGAATCTTTCCAGTCAGGCTCTGTACCTTCATTCACAAAGAACTCCATGGAGTCGATGGTTGAATCGTGAAATACGGCATCTGCCAGACCCACATTCGTTTTTTTTCTATAGAAGACGGACTGATCACCTTGTGGGTCAGCTTGTTGATTGGCTTGCCTTTCTCCATTTAGAAAAATTCTTCAATGTGGAGAAATGAGGGATGAATCACGCCTGGTGTCTGGTGGACATTCCAATTTTTTTCGGACCCGGAAGTTGTTGTAGATCTTTTTGAAGCAAAGTGCGGGGTTAAACGACAAGAAGAGGGGTTGGGATGGTAATTTTGGATGAGGGATGGAAGTGTTAAGGCCATGGCAAAGTTCTTGAACATATAGTTTTCTATTTGCGCTGGCATTGTCCAAAGACAATGATGTGACTCGCCACCCCAAGGTCTTGCAGAGTCTGAAGGACTTGGTACGTGGTGGTCTTCAAAATTTTCGAGTCGATCGTATTCATTGGGAAAAGGGAACAGTATCTCGTTAAGGGCCAGCCACGGATTTGACCATGAACACAAGGACGGTTTTGACTGGTTGCTGCTTGTCTATTAATCGGAAGAAATTTCCACCCTTGAACTCGGCACGCAGAGCACAATTAATCTCGTCGGCCAGTAGAACCATGACATCTCGCGTTCATTCAGGGACTTGATATGCTCGC
Source organism: Tigriopus californicus (assembly GCF_007210705.1). NCBI lineage: Eukaryota > Metazoa > Arthropoda > Copepoda > Harpacticoida > Harpacticidae > Tigriopus > Tigriopus californicus. Next base: position 11,887,796 of record NC_081446.1, read on the forward strand.
CAAGGTAATTTTTTGTTTTCTCGCTAAGCCCAATATCAGTGTTTAATGGACTAATAAGAATTTTAAGATGTTTTATGCTTGGAAGGCTCAAAATATCCTCAGCCAGGAGTTGGTGGCACAGGGCAGGGGATGTTGTTTGCCATAATGAGCAACGAGCAAGCATATCGGGAGAGTACCGTCTTTGCTTCTTGCTGCTTAGCATAGCCAAGCTGAGTTAATCCATCATAAAATGAAGCAAGCTTCCGGGTGATGACCTCGTCCAAGACTAATTCAGAAACTTTGGTCTTAAAAGTTTCCACTCGACATTCTAAAGCTCGAGGTTGAATTGGAAAGTCTTCTGAATAGGCCTTGATGGCGCTGAGAATGTTGGTGAGTTGGGAGCATTTCCGAATCTTTCCATCCCAAATCAAATGAGCCACCACGGCCTCAGGAAGATAAACGTTATTCTCCACCGATTAGTTGGCGGTGCTCATTTTTAAATTTGTGGCAAAATGTTAAAAGGTAGAGACTTTAAGGGTTATTAATATCGTGTTAGGTTAGGTTGGGTTAGGTTAGGTAAAGTTAGATTAGGTAAGGTTACGATTTAAAAAAGTAGCCCCGCCAACTAATCGGTGGAGAATAACGTTTACCCCTCAGGAACATTCACATTGTTTCTCTTCATAATCGCCGAACACTCTTGAGCGAGCCACTACCACATGCCAAGTTAAGTCAATGCAAGGAGTTCTCTAGACATGGAGGTGGACAGTGGCCAGAGGACAGACAACGAAAGGGTAATGCGCCCTAGCCACTCAGTTGGTTATTTTCATCACCTTGTCTGGTGATATGTTGTTATCAAACTGGGTGTATGATGTATGAAATACCCAGAAATGTAAAATTGCCAATGTACTACACTATTCTATTGTTTAATTCCTCCATTTTTACCGCCATTATATTTATGGTGATTACTTGAACCAAAATTAGCTGACCAGATTAGCTTGCAAAAGTAGTCACAGCTTCGATGGAATTTCTAACGTCGTTTTAAAAGGGATTAAAATAGAACTTGCCGAGCCGCTTGCGAAACTAGTTAACATTTCTTTAATTACTGGTTATATACCTCCTGACTGGAAAACAGCCAAAGTTTTGCCCTTGTACAAAGGGGGGGACCGTTGTGAGTTAACAAATTACCGGCCTATAAGCATTTTACCTTCTTTATCAAAGATCTTGGAAAGGGTGGTTTATGAACAGATGTTCGCTCCTTTCGCAACAGACCACCTGTCTGACGTTCAGTTTGGATTCCGGCCCAAACACTCTACGATGCACGCAATACACAACTTCCTACAAAACTTATCCAACTGCAACGAAAAATATTCTGTTGGCATTTTTCTAGATTTAAAAAAAGCGTTTGATACAGTAAATCACGAGATTCTTTTGGCAAAATTAACAAGATATGGGTTTAGCTCCAATATTACTGGATGGATTAGCAGATATTTGACGGATCGACAACAAAGAGTTCAAATTGGAGATGTGGTATCAGAACCTTCGCTCGTACCTTGTGGAGTACCGCAAGGGAGTATACTGGGCCCATTGCTTTTCCTAATTTACATCAATGACCTCCCCAACGTTACGGGATTTAGAGTCACAATGTTTGCTGACGACACCACGTTGCAACACTTTGGTACAAACATAAAAGAGTTGGAGGGTCAGTGCAATCTATGGATGGAACTGTTATCAAATTATTTTAAACAGAACAAATTGACGTTAAACCACGGCAAAACAAAACTAATGATTTTTGGCCCTAGGAGTGTAAAACACGATTTT
>NC_081446.1:11889643-11904366 GCF_007210705.1 Tigriopus californicus
TCGCACCCTTTTGGCTTGGGTCCTTGGAGGTTCCAAGTCCCCCCAATCCCCTTACAAATGCTGATATTTCGTGGGGTTTGATCTTTTTTCTACTAAATTTTTGGGTTTTTTTTTTCAAAAGGAGGCGGGCAGCAAACAAAAATCTAAGGCCTAAGGAGGTTCGGCTAGCCAAACTGTCTTTCGTCGTACCCTTTAAGATGTTTTAATGGTTCTCATTTTCTAGCTTATGCACACAAACAAACAATGCTCTATTTTTAAATGGTTCAAGTATGTAGCATGTGGTGGTTTTTCTTTCTGTCCTCAGGCTCAAAATCAATAACTTGGCTTTAATGCCAAAATAAACTCAAGACCTTGATGATATGATTACTTGGCAGTAGTGCGTTCACCAAATTACATCAAAAATGTTCATTTTTGTTGGGTTTTTCTAACACAGCTCACTCAAAACCACTGGATACGAAAACCACCCAATACAATAAACGCGTTTCGCAAGCTCCTGAAACTAATTAAACGCAGGTTTTGTTCCTAATGATTTTACCCCATTTGAACCCACGCCCTCTGGCAAACCATGTTGTGCCTCTATCAGGTACATTAGACCACTCGGCTACCATGGTTCTTTAAATGGAGTAAAATATTATGATGTGGTAATCTTTTCACTGTACACCATATTTTTGCCCTTGCATAACGTTAAAAATTACGTCTAAGCCAAGAACCAACCCTTGTTTGAAGGAAGAAAATTCAGGGTTATATTTTAAGACTACCAATGGTGGTGTCAGGCATGCCACTGGAAATGTCATTTGCTATAGGTTTCCTATGCTACACGAAATATGGTTTACGTTCTGCACTTCAGAGGCCGTTTTGTGAATTAGCCTCTACCAAATACAGTTACAGGACTGATAGGGCTGATTCCTCTTTATTTAATTATTTGCCTGGAAAAGAAATTAAATACATGGCATGTTACAAGTATTTTGCTTAGCAACCTACCCTACCTCTTCCCCATTTCATTTGGATTGTGTAATGTTACGAATAAGGGCTCTTATTGAAATTGGAAATTGGTAACCTCCCGTGAAGATTTATTTGAACCCGTCAAATAACCTCAAGAGCCTACAGAATACTTTATTGAATGGCATACATCGAGATCACGTTCTAAAGGTTGACACTGAGCTAGAGCACGGACTTCTAGAAATATGGACTGCGAACGAGCTTACCGGCAAATGGGCCTGCTCTTGGTCATAGCCACTCTGAGCCACTTTTCGAATTAAAGTAAAAAAATAAGAAACGTAGATCTCTTCAATTAACCGTAGGTCAATTTTACATCATTTACATGTAAAGTCGATCATTTCAAAGTTACGTTGTCAAAAGCTTATGTAGCTTACCAAGAGCAGGCCGAAAATTCTAATTTTATGTAGTGTTTACAACATAACTTTGAACATGTCTCCTGAGTTCCCTAAGCATAGGTTTAGGCTCAAACTTGGCTGAGTTCATCTATTCAACAAGATCTTGTGGTCGTATGACGTGTTTATTTGGAATAAGATGGGCGGTTTAGGAGATAGGATATTTTTGCTTCCGTTTGCAGTCCATATCTCTAGAAGTCCGTGGCTAGAGATATGTCCAAACAAAGCAAAATGCTGCATGGCGTACGATTGAACTTAAGGGTAGAACAAAACGCCTTACACAAGCACCTAGACTTATCTCGCTCACCTTTTCTTATGTTTTGAAGTCTACTCCCCAAGACCACTTGAACCCGATATTGATGGAAAGCTTCAAATGGGCATTAAAAACTTCATGCAATTTGCCATAGGTTTCTTCAGGCTTGACCAGATTCAAGGGAAAACTCTTAGATTTGGGACCTTTAAGGAACACAATTTCCAAATTAGTTACGTTTTGGCGCCCTTTGTAGCCTGTTTAATGTCCAGGTTCTTGACATTGACAATCTAACTTCTTCTAGCTCAAACTAAAACTGTTGTGCAAACAATACCGGAGTCTGGGGTTTCCGCGAGCTGATCATTGGGCAATCTTGGGTTTCTAAGTACTCTGCCCCCTCGCGACCTCTGACGGCCAAATAATCACTGATGGGCCCTTGTTTCGTGCAGGTTCAAAGTTCTACTAACTGTAAACATTTTGAGTTCAAGATTTTCGAGAGTATGAATTTTGCCTTTAAATTCATTAGCATTAGAGCTCGGAAAAGAGTTAAAAAATGGACGGATTTTTTCGTTCCAAATTTCCAATCTTCGCACTTTTTGGTCATTTTCCAACTGTTCCGAATCTTCTTTTAACTCTTTTTGACTTGGGTTGGCATGGCAATGCTTTGTTTCAATTAATCAGTCAAATCAGTTAAGGTTCACCGGCCTTACTCATGTTGTACGGAAGTAGTGGAGAGGAAAGCTCTCTGAAACCTCGCTAGAAGACGTTTCAGTTTTGCGTTTCCTCCTAATCGAGTACTTGAACATGAAGATGGAATTCATTGAGGACTCTCTCAGCGGGAAGGCATCTGATCAGGAGGTAACTCATAGCTCTACAAAACCTTTCTAGAAGACGTTCGATCTTCGACCGAGCTTTCCACTCCACTAGAGGGCCCTCTACAATCCACAATTGACGTACTCCATGCCTTACGTCACAAATTGTAAACTAAATGTAAACAAAAGTCTGTCATTGCTTGAAAGTGCGGGCAAACAAAGCCCAAGGAGTAAGCAATCCCTGTCAAAATAAAAAGGCGAAAGAAGCGGGAAATTCAAACTGAACGGAATGCGTCATTTTCAAGGTTAAATTTTCAAATGTTCCAGTCAATAGGATATGCTCACGGGGGTCGTTATTTACCCCTTTGCACTTGAGCGCCCCCTTTTGCAGTACGTAGGGATGTGTCGAGGGTTTGACTGTGGCATGTGTCAATTACATTAGTGTCGAAATAAGTGGAGGTGTCATACAAAAAACAACAAAGGATTGTGCTAGAAAGGATAAAAAGATAAAACTTTAAGCTCTTTTTGATACAGAAGTTTATTTGTTGGTTGAAAAAGCTGTGTCATTTTTACGTTTGACTCTTCCCTACCTATCCGAAAGATGGCACTTAGGCGCAAAGGGGTACAAAAAACAACAACAAACTGATCGTGTGATCCTTTTCTATTATTTTGTCCAAAAATGTTACTACCATGTGACATTTTGACCACAGATTCAGAATCAATCGTAATTAAAATCTTATTTACATCATACTCTGGAGGAGAAGGAAGAAATCATTCAGACCATTACATAAACTTCAAACCATATGTTTTTCATTTCATTATCATTTATTTAACAAAAATGAGTTGCCACGTTTAATGAAAACAACCTTTACCTGACATAACTTCGCTAAAAAATGGGCAAAAGCAAAATTAGTCATCCTTTGAAAACGATAAATTTTCGAAGGTGCTGAGCCCCTATTACCATTTTTTGTATCTATTTGGGCAGATTTTCCAGCCCTTAAGCTATATTTTGTCCATTTTTAGGCGAGGTATAGCAATTCAAAAAAACACCAAAGTTCGTGTATAGGAGCCAACGAAGTATGTGTAACCAAGTTTATGTGAAAATTCATTGATTTTAACGATCACAAAAATCCAACATGTCAATCAACATTACGTCTCAATCTATGAGCATGTTCTCAGAAATACCCAATAAGGAGCAGATGTAAAAGTCACTTGAAAATGATCTCAAACTGGAAGTTGATGTAATTGATTCCATTTGAGTCTATACTTTGCCCTAGGTCAATAAGTGCAAGAATTGCCGTAACGAACTGGCTTGAAAACTAGACACTACTATTTATAAACTTGAAGTAACTATTGAACTCTGCAGCATTCTATCACGGCTTGACCAAACGGACGGAATTATGTTCCAATCATATTTATTTTCATTGCTTCTAGTGTTCGAAACTGAAAAGAAAAAAAAATGTGTCTAATTGCAGCAAAATGCAATTATGAGTGAAATTGAGTCTTTGAATACATCCTTTCGTTTCAAAGTAGAGTATGACGACAACAATGAAAATGATTTACCTAAAACGAAGGAAAAAAACCTCTTGGGAAGAGCCGGATTTCTAATCAGGTTTTCCCTACTTATAAGTGATGGGAAATTTCCCAAGAGCTTCATGCTTCTTCTATGTAAACGATGAAATCTCCCACTATTGATTTCATCAGATGATTTGTAACCCTATGAGCAGGTCTCTTAGGGAAGCTCATAGTGATAATGCAGAAGGTCTTACTAAAGTTGTCAATTTCCTTTTCACACTCGTAACTAATTTCTGATTTTTCTTCCGTCCAAAAGATTTCATTCACCAATACGAGTCATTGTTGGAACATTCTCATGTTAAGCCATTGCTGATCATTGATCAATAAGAACAAATCGTTCGACCTACTTTTCTACAACAGACTAATCATTCAGCTAAAATGTCCGATTTCAATTTTGCCTGCCTCAGTTTCAACTAACACAGACACAAACAAATCTTCTTGGTAACCATTGAGTATTGTACATGAGTACGTTAAAGAACAGAAACCCTGACTTAGGTGCGATAAGTTTTCCCTGACGACAGCAAAGATAAGACGAATTTGTGGAAAGTAATGAAATTTGTATTTGATCGCCACTCAAAGTTTTCCCCAAGTGTGACCAGCAAATCATTCAAAATTTGCTGATACATTCCCTTTGATTTGAAAGTCTAGCAATTGGCTTTCGGATGAGAATATTTCAAGTATGTCGTCGTCTTCCGATGTATTTTGTAAGGGGAACCTTGGATAAGTAGCGCAAACTTTAAATGGATGTTAGAGGCTACTTAAATATTTGCCCAAATAGTTAAATAAGCAAAACCATTGTCGGGTTCACAAATCATGTTATCTTTTTTTGGGTAAGATAGAAGTTCGTATATTTGCTATTGTCTAGGGATTAAAGAGAAATGGTTGATTCAACTTTGGAGGGGTTTGAAAATAAGATAGAACTTTAACTTTCTCCGCAAATGGATTAAAAAAGAGACAATTTCAAGTGAGCAAAGTTGTCCCTGTAGATTTCAAACGTCATAGTCCATGTTCCCAAGTTATTGATCAGATTTGAAATTCCTGCTGTTTCTGGCCTTGAATTAGCTTATTGACGGAAAATTTCGTATCAACTGAATTATCTGTGATGTCAACCAAAAGTGAAATTAATTAAGTAAAAAAAAGATTGCTTTTTAACATGCTAGGAGTGCTCACTAACACGAGGCTTGAATTTGGGAAAAGGTCAGCGTAACAAGTTTTCACTTGATCCCTAACATTTTCCCAAAGGTCCAACGTTGCGTTCAGAAACAGGTTTTGGTTCACCCTCTACGTTTGAAAGTGAAATAATTACTAGAAACTTCGCTCAAGGGAGATGGGGGAGGAGACATAAAACTGGAACTTCATTTTTGAAAACGGGATGATGCTCTTATGCCTAACAATAAGGCTTTTGATGGTTATAAACTCACGGAGAGATAGTCGGGTCGAGTCGTTACTGTCGATTGGAGCGAGTTTCAGTAATGATCGCAAATATATAAATGTCATATGATATGACTTCCCTTACCCCAAAAAAATCAACATAAAAAGGCAAAAAAAATCGCAAATTGCCTCTCAAGTCAAGATAGTAAAGGCTATAATTTGGTGGAAAGAAGCAGGTGAAACATTTCAAACGTCGAAGACTTTATCCTCTTATCCCAACTTGGTTCAAGATAACTTGCGTATTTTGAGCTAAATTCTCCAGTTTACGATTAAGACATTTAACGAGATAGAGATAATGCAAAAAATACTAAACATCAATAGAGGCCCCTGATTAAGATCCTAATCCACCATACTTCGATCAGATTGTAATAACGTTAATGGGGATTAGGAAATCATGCGTAATCGATCTCTCTTTGCGGGATTAAACGTTTCTTAATGGGGTCATGTATACTGAAGTAGTGATGTCACTTTATTTGGGACTGAAAAGAAAATCGATCACTAATGAAGAAGTTGGACATCCAGTAACATCTTTCAAGTCCGATTTGGACAAATTATTGATAAACATCCCAAATCAACCTTACATGAAGGAATAGCTGGGTCAACCAACTCAAATTCGTTGGCAGACCAAATATTTTATAAAGTTCAAGTCGGAACAGTTAGTCGAATTATAATCTTTCATTTTAGTAGTACCATGGATTACGTTTCATTTAGGGGTTAGTAAAGTGCCACGTTCAAGGTTCAACAGGTTAGTCAAACATGCAAGGGTTCAAGAAGTGTTTTATCACTAACATGACAGGCGTCCAAAATTGGTGAATTTTTAATTTTTATCTGTTATGTGTTGCCAGCCACCTAATCTCGAATGCAGGTTAAGTTTTAGATGCGATTGATGAATAACGTCAGGAATTAAGAAATTTATCTAGCTTGAGGGCCAGTCTAGACCAAAAAATAAATAAATTCAAATGTCAACTTAATTCAAAATGGGAACTGTTGCCGGTCAAATTGACGTCTTCATTGGGCTCTCTATAATGTTGGTAGTGTCTGAGAGAAATAATTTGTAACCTTAAGATTGTACAAATTTCTTACAAACACAATTGAAACAGGGTTTGATGACATTGAGTTTTGTTTTGCTTCAGCTGAGGGCACTCTTTTTGGCAAATAGGTCCTGGATCTAAGTGACAGCAAATGGCCGCTTTCCACAAGTATCATTATAAAAGGGGAGGAAAAAGAGCATTTCACAAAATGAGCAAGATAAGCCGATTTGCTTTCTCTAAGAATACTGGGATTTATTAAACAAGCAGGATAGATTTGTGATGAGCTAAATGAGCCTCCCTTACTGATGTTATCAATCGAGTGCCATAGCTTTGAATGTTGAAAACTCATCGTCTTACCCTCGATTATTCCGACTACTATTCTGACTACTCACTCATTATATGAAGAGACCGGATTGGATTTAAAAAATGACAGTTCATTTTCAATCTCTAATCATTTTCTGCTCTTGGTTTCATTCGAGGGAATGACCCACAAAACCGGATATGACGATTACTGAATTGACATCTCTAGTCGTTACCCAATGAGACCAACTTCTGTACTTCGACCTTTGGAACAAGTCCGTGGTGACCAGATCTCACTTTAAAGAGCTATAAAGACCTCTTTTACGTCAGCATTTGGAGAAATAACTGCAAAATCATTAAATCAATGTTTTTAGCACTTTTTAAATCCTTAAATCTTAGCTCTTTTTTTTACCTTTGGTTCAGCTCTTTTACCTCCAAAATGGAAACACACCGCCTTGTACCTTGTACTTTTTGGCCAGACAGATTTGATCACCTTGAGTACGTCTCTTAAGTCAGTTGAGATCAAGATCTGAACGAATGAACACTGGCAATCAAGAATTATGCTTAAAACCGAAGGTCGAAATCGCTCATTGTCTTTTACCTACACGGGTACCAGCACTCATATGGGGAGCAAAATCCTACGCCAACCCGATGCTGAGCATCTCATTCAGTCCTTTCCCATCAAGGAGTTCAAAGAAGAAAATGAAGACATCGATGATTTCGCTCTTCCGCGGTTGCCTTCACCAACGAAGCCGAAGGAAGCCGAAAGGATCCGGATTTTGGAACGAATCACCTCCAAATTCCATTTGACGGACGCCCATTTGAGGCACATTGAGAAACGAATGTTGGACGAGGTTAATCGAGGATTGGGCAAGGCCACCAATCGTTCAGCCAACGTCAAAAGCTTCGTAACCTATGTGCACGAGATTCCATCTGGGCGAGAGAGTGGTCAATATCTCGCCTTGGATCTTGGTGGAACAAACTTTCGAGTCATCTTGGTTGAACTTGAAGCCGGTTCCAGATCAGTGAAAATGAAGGCTTGCAAACATGAGGTGCGGATTTCACATTCATCAATGGGATCATTATGGCAACGTGAGCGCATGTTTCATGACTTTAAAGCCTTAAAAGAACCGGTTTGTGCACCGGATTCAATTGCAGAGGAGAAGGATATCAGTTGGATATTGCGAAGTGTAGTTAAATTTTCGCTGACAGAAAATGTGTCTGTCCAATTTTGTTGATTGAACAGCAAAGTATGTAAGCTTAGTTAAAGACCTTTCAACCCTGTTAATGTATTTGACAAAGCCCTCTCTAACATTCTCACCGTTAGGTGACGAAGAGAAACTTCATTGTTGCACTTTAAGCAACAGCTGTTACTGCACTTCTGCTTGTTTCTTTTGAATTGTTTACAGTTGAAAAATTGGTCATTCCCAAACACAGAAAACGTTTGCTATGATCTTATTGATGATGTATGTAATGTTTAAATGGCTTTCATTTTACTGAAAATGAGGTGACGACCTTCCCCAAACGCCTTATCATTAAACCTCTTACAAAAGGTTAAGAAAATAGCCAAAAATACCTAAAAGATCATTCCAACAAAACTGGACAAGGATAACGCGCTCTGTGTTTTACTTGAGGCGAGTTTTTCAAACGCTCGTACCTCTGAGTTAAGGCTTGGACATTACCCCGATTGAACATTCGCTCTCCACTTTGGCGAGTGTATTTTCATACTGGTTAACGTCCAAGTGCAGGGCCTTGGTCACTAAATAGGAATAAACAAAGAAAAGAACCATTTTTAGCAAGACTCAAAAAGATTGATTGATTTCTTTGCAGCTCATATTTGAGCAATTAGGAACAAAATAATGGCAAAAACAGGCACAGCAACGTTTAAATCCTATTATATCTAATAACAGTAAGTTTGCGTGAAAAGCACCAATAACATGAATATCAACATGGAACGGTGTGCTTCCCCTTAAAATGCCGTATTAGTTAACTTGTCTCAAATTGGGCAAAAAAGTAAGTGCAAAGTTTTTTCGTATTCACCATGTTTCCTCAAGGCTCATCATTATTTATGTTTTGCTCTTGGAGAAGGTTTAATTGCATCCCTCCGCCAGTGATTGCCAACCAAGAATACTAAAACAAGTTGAATTGCCATATAATGAACTGACTAAAAACTCGTTTGCCAGGCACTAGTAACAAAATTACAATTAGCAAAGTTACAGTAATTTGTTCCTGTTTTCAAAAAAAAAAAAAAAGAACTGCATTCCCGCTGCAACTCAAATGGTGTAATTGGAGCGAACCAAAAGATACGGAAAAATCCATACCTCCTCTTTCCAACCTCCAAAGTATTTTTTTTTATGATCATGTTTCATTTAGCAACTCAGCCATAATTGAAGCTTATGGGACAGTTTTCCAAGAAATTTTCAAATGCCAAAGCATTCAGTTGACTAGCAATAAGCATAGGGGTATTTTGTTTTAAGGTGTCCTCAATAGAAAAGATCACGGTCAAAATTTGGGCTTGGTTTTAGCTAAATTAAATGGGGTCATGGCTTTGAATCCTGTAACATTTGCAATGCCTCTAAGATTTCATTACCTCGATGAAATACTGATGGACTAAAGGACCTCATTCAGTGAGAAGTTGACCAATACGTATTTTATCAAAGATTACTCATTTTTAAAAATGATCATGGTCCTGATTTAATGGGCATTTAGATTTTAAGTAATGTGATTATGACGATGTCAGGCAGTAAAAAAGTTAGCATCGTTATGGCACCTCTGGATTACCACCTTCAAAATGTCCAGTCACACGTTTGAATAGCTTTCCCACCCCTCAACTGGATAAGCTCTAGGATAAGCCCATCGACCTTTCTATTATCTTGGAGGAAAAGATCAGGATAATTCTTGTTCTTTTGTCAAAATGGTATTTGACCAGGCTATCAAAAAACATGGGGCATATCCTTGTCTTAACTTGTCTTGGTTCACCAACCTGTATTGCTTTTTAACTTTAGGTGAGCCAGAAACTGATGCTGGGACCGGGAGAGGACCTGTTTGACTTCATGACAGATTGTTTAGTTGAGTTCATGAAAGACCACGACCTTCACGGACAAAAGTTCCATCTTGGGTTCACCTTCAGTTTTCCAACTCGACAAATACAACTTGACCGGGCTGAATTGACAAATTGGACCAAAGGATACAATAACGCCGGAGTCGAGGGTGAAGATGTGGTGACACTTCTAAAGCGATCCATCAAGAAACGACCCGAATTGAATATTCAGGTCGAAGCTATTCTGAACGATACGACGGGATGCCTTCTAGCTTGTGCTTATAAGCGACCCGAGTGTGCCATTGGGATCATTTTGGGAACAGGGACCAATGCGTCATATGTCGAGGATATGAGCCATGTGGAGAAATATGAAGGTCCCCGACCTCGTGGTTGTCAATCTGTCGTCATCAACACTGAGTGGGGAGCTTTTGGCAACACCGGTTCTCTGGACATTATCCGGACTCAATTTGATCATGACTTGGATTCAAATTCCTTGAACCCCGGCAAACAGGTTTATGAGAAGCTCATCAGTGGAATGTACCTGGGTGAACTCGCACGGTACATCCTAGTTCATGCTATTCAGCTTGGTGTACTTTTCGGTGGAAAAGAGCAACCAAAGCTCAGCCAGCCAGGTGGCTTTCCTACCAAATACATTTCCGAGATTGAGGCTGACATTACCCGGAGCACTTTTACAAACATCAAACAAGTCATGTGGGAGCTGCAAATTACCTTGGCCACTGATTTTGATCTGCAAGTAATTCGCTACATTTGTGAATGTGTCAGCACGAGAGCTGCCTATCTAGCCGGAGCCGGTGTGGCCAGCCTTATCAATAAAGTAGCGCGACGCAGGGTGACCGTGGGCATGGATGGGTCTCTGTACAAGTTTCACCCTCATTTGGATCGGCGCATGAGATTAGCCACAAGACGCCTGGTGTCGGATTGCATTCAATTTGAAATGGTTTTGTCAGAGGATGGAAGCGGCCGAGGGGCTGCTTTGGCTGCGGCAGTGGCGGAAAAGCAACGCAATAAATATCAGGAGTAACATTATTTTTCAAAACAGTGGCTGCAACTGCAATGTGAGATCAACGTGTTGCGTATGATACAAGATATTTAGGTCTGATTATGTCACATGTGTAGGACTTTTGATATATCGACATTTGTACGTATCCACCCAGGATTTTTAGTCCGATTCCTTTCTCTTTTTCATGCTCGTACACATACGCATGCGTGTCCTTGGAATGTCTTTTCGAGACTCGTCAATATAACCAGCGTTGTAATGTTTTATGTTTTAGGCTGATTGGATGGGTCATATCTTGTTCCATGCACAAAAGTTCATTGAGGGAAACGTAGGCCAAGATTATTTTCTAGAGGTGATCCCGAATTTGCCGAGCTTAGTACATACAATAATAGAGAAAAAGAATGGCCTTACAAAAAGTGAAGAAAGACATTTCCCCCATTAATAAATAAAAATATGGTCTTTAAATTTTTATTTGTGGGTAGGCACCTGATGGGTACATTTTAGACTAGAATATCATAAGGAGAAATATATCAAATGCTATATGTTGATGATTGTTTCCAACAACGGGCCCACAATTCGGACGTCCTATAGTGACGGGATCAAACGAATTTCCCAACTGACTAATCGTAGGTTGCAAAACTAGGGTTGCCAATTTACATTATGAAGGGTAATTATCATCAGTGATTTCTTCAAATGCCTTGTACCTACCTCAAACCAGGGTGGCATCTTTGTTTAAACCTAGCTTTCTTCATTACAACAGGTATTGTTGGAACCTTCAAGTTCCCCTTTTTCTGGTGACCCCAGTTTAGCAGCTTCTCGTGCATAATTATGGAAGATTTATTAATCCTGTCCGGATGGGATTAATAGGCATCCTAATTGCCCATCAAAAATACCACATCAACTAGACTGAATGATTAGACGAGACCTCGGATCAAGAGTGGCCAATTCAGTTATGACGAGCTATTCTAGGACGCCACTACATCTCCTTGTTTAAGATGATAGATGCAATATTTATGACTACTGTTACTCGGTCGTAAACTGAATTTGTGATGGATAAGGTGTGTTCAAACATCTGCCATTATTGAAAACTGACGTAATGAAAAATACTAGTACACCAACATACACTATTACACTAGACTGAAGAATCGACTAAAGTTTTAGGACCTACTATAAACAATACAAAATCTGCTGTAAAACAACTGTCATAGTTTTCCATGTCAGACTATTCATCTATCCAATGGGGATGTTTTCCCCAACAACGGTGTTTTTCTACATCCATTTCTGCAAAGCTAGGTCCAAGGTAAATGGCGTCCCAAATTGTTTTTTGTAACCACTTATGCACATGCATTTTCTCGGGGTATTCTCTCTTCATTTGCTTAAGGATCCTCGCACAATAACGAATCGTTTCTCGGACTCAAACGAAATGTAGTACCACACTAGCTATTGGTGATTTGAACATTGTCACTCGCCATCTATGTAACTGTTCTAATTACTTTTCCTGATACGTTGGTGGACTGCCCCCTCTCCGTCTTTTTCTAAGTGATAACGATCCCTGGATACCTATTTGATTGATCTTTGTTTCCGTCTGTGTAATAGTTGCTGAAATATTTATCTGATGTAGTTTACACTCGAGCGTGTCCCTTCTTTTTAGGACATCTTTGACAATTAAAAGACATATCCAGCTGTTGATAGCTTGTTACTAAAGAGAGCTCCGAGTATTAAAACCGAAAACAATATGTTGCCCGGAAATCACAGCAATATTGGACATTAAAACTCGACAAAGAAAAATATGCTTCCCATTTTTCTCATGCATTGGTAATTAGCTTGTTTTTAGAATATTTAGGCATTTTTATGTTTTAAGTTTTCTTAGTGAATCCCTGTCCAATTCTTCGTTTTCTGAGCAAGGTTTACAGCACCGACCATAATAACACTTAATAAAGAAGCAGTTATTGTTATCTAGAATAAAACTCAGGGCAAGATTATGCATTGAAGGTCCATAAAGATTTGCATCGTAATTTTTAATAATTTCCTTCTAATTTTAATACTGGGTATGAAAGAAAGGGGGAAGAAGAGGTAAAACTTAATTAGCACTGTTTCCATTCATCTGCAACATCAAACATTCTGTCAAATATCTTAAGGCGTCCTCATGCACACCCAAAGAGGATTGAGAGCATTCGACGGCAAGTTCACGATTGGCATGTTTCCCTGACTTTAACCAATCTAAATTTATTTGACCACATGTATGCTCTATTTAATTTCCAAGAAATCTGTTCAGGGATGTCTTTCAGCTTTCAAGAGAAGAAGGATTGCAGGCAGGGTTTTGTAAAATGTCAGTACTCGTACATCAAAGCCAGTTTTTATGTCGATCAAATGTATTTGATTTGAGCTCGTATCAAAGATAAAGAAATGTTGCGACATGCCCTTAAAACGTGAAAATTTAATGTGTGAGTACGCAATGTACATAGTCCATTAGTTTAATTGCATGAAAATACAGCCCCAAACTTTGTTGGTTCCAAAATACTAAACAAGAGACACGCATGCTCTTAACGACCATAATTCGTTCTGGGGGCAATCGGGGTGCTTGATTGGGAACTGCAATGAATAAATCATCACAATCACATAAGCTGCCTAGTGCTTCGTCTGTTTTCGGCACCCTGATAACAAAAACTAAATAATAGACGGGTCTAAAAATCTACTTCCATATGGTTATTCTTGATAATGTTAACAATGCAAATGTTGCCTTACCTAGCTCGGACTGGCATCGATAATTTAAGTTGTAAATGGTTTCATTCTGCGAATTGATTTCTGACTGATTGTTTGCCCATCCTTTGGCAGTGAAGATATTCTTTGGCTCTTCGTATTGAAATGCTGAATATTTGGAGAGGCTCTCAAATTCAGATTTGTTGAAAGTACATCGATCTGAAAAGAAATCCAAAGCGAACCAAACAATGAGAAACATTAAGTATGCAATGATTTTCGTTCATAAAGGTCAAAGTCGAGGCTTTCATGAACTCGCTGAAAGTCAAGATTTGAGCTACTATAATATGAAAATGGATGTATTCCTCATTTAATTTGGGATTGTAAATGATTTTTTTAGTTCACCGCTTAAGTGCTCATCTAGTTTAATGAGATCTGAAAAAAATCTTGGAAAAAAGCTTGTTTAAGAGACTTTAGTATTCGTTCATCAACAAGCACGCACTTCTTTACTTAATGACATACCGTATTTGTGGAAAAGTACGACATTATTCTAAAGTTTGAAAATTTAATTCGCAAACTTTTCTCTTGAATATTTCGCTCAAAATGTTACTGTGTTGATCTTCAAGGTTTGTACGTACACGTACACACGTATAGTACACGTGCAATACTTTCGGGACCGGCGAACACAAAACCATCGTTCTCATGAAACTGCTTCATGAAATATGCCGTTAATACGGGCTTGAAATGGTACAAAGAAAGTACTTATAACGAAGATAAGATGGAAACAAAAATAGCTATAACGCCAACAGAAGCCATTTGCCATTTTGAAACCTTCTTCTTTTGGTTTGGTTTGGTTTGGTTTTTCACGGGCTTTTTAACCGCTCCAGAGAATGTAATCCCCAGTACTATTAAAATGAAAGGTCATAATTCGTCTATTTATTACCTTTCAATCTTTGTATGATATTTGGTCTACCAACAAATTCGAGTTGGCAGACCGAGCTAATCCTTGAATGAAGGGTTGATCAGGAATATTGCTCAAAATATTGTCCAAGTCTGACTTAAAAGATGCAACCGGATCAACAAGGCCTACGTATTTCCTACGAATATTAGAGGGAACCAAATTAACCAATGAAGGAGCCCAAGAAAGAAGAAGAGAAGACTTCATTGTTCGAACTAGC
>NC_081446.1:11904402-11924791 GCF_007210705.1 Tigriopus californicus
AGTATTAGATACCTTTCGGATCTTCTCGTACCTACGTTTGGTGTGGATTCTTATTTCAGATCCTCTTCAGGAAAGTTTTTTCCAATTGGTCCTGTTATTTTTCTACTTTCATTGGAATCTTAATTCCATCTGTTTGGCTTTCTTCGAAAGGTATATCCGTTGGTAAATAACTCACTACTGCAAGTTAAGCATGTTTTTAACAGTGAAAAGTGACATGCTAAACATTAGTACACAGCAGTATATTACATACCCAATTTTTTCTATATCTTTCCTATATCTGATCTGAAAAATCGGGTATCACTTTTGCTTTTTTTTCTAAGAAACTAGCTTATTTGAGATGGATGTTGCCTTGACGGAAATGAAGAGTAAAAGCACTCGAAACATCGGGATCCTCATCCTTCCCAGAATATTTCTCCGCACCAAGCTTAGCCACTCATTTATGAACTATTTCAAGTCGATCTCCTAATTTCTTTCTTCTTACCAGAGCGAAACGAGTCGACCTTCATCCATAAGAATATACTTAGGGACATTCCATATAACCATCGGACCACCGCCCTGACGAACCCCTTCTAGAAGATAATGCCAACCCTATCAGTTGGCTGCTTCTTAGGATTGGCCATGAACTTCTAGAAATATGGACTGCGAACGAGCTTCCAGTCAAATCGGCCTGCTCTTGGTCAAAACAACTCTGAGCCACTTTTCGAATTAAAGTAATAAAATGATTGCAGTTTCAAGTAAAAATATAATACACCACTTTATGATCTGCCTGTCTCATTTAACGTTGAAGATATAAGTCGAAATTGAAAATGAATTGAGAACAAAAAAATTGAGTGTTCGCAGCTCCCGGATATGGTCACAAATTGCTCCTTATCATTGATAATTGTCGAGGTTAATATTGCAATGAAACGTAGTTCCTGCCCACTTGATATTCGATTAGATTTTCTCATGCTTCTGCTCAATGCAGGCTTGTAATTGCAGTCATTATCTTTGAATACATAACGTAATTCTTAAAGCAAAGGGTAAGATGCACTCTCATAGTTCCATTGTCGTTCACCGAATTTTTGATCTGATACATGTAATCAAGCTCATGAGGCAGCAATATTTTCAACTGTCGGTATAAAACTACTTAGGGTAGCGTCATGGCCTTTTCATACAATTGGATTGGACCAATTATTCGAATGCAAAATTACAAATGGAGCGTCCAATCATTTTGTCATTCTTATAAGTGCGTGCACTGTCCAATCAATGAGTCACGTGGTTGCAACACTGTCTAAGACTTGAAATCACAAGTCCAAAGAGACCCAAGACTAGAAAATCTCAAAAGATTAACCAACTTACCAAGAGTTCAACTCTTGAAGGTGTGGCTAAAACAGCTAACTCAACATCGAATCTCTGACAATAAATTAGGCCACGGATTCCCTGGAGTTCGTCTTACCCTTAGATATCTGGACACTGGATGTCGGACGACCGACCACTCGGTTGGCAAAACAGTACACTAAACCATGGGGTGACTAAACCGGTTGGTGATCAATTCCCAGGAGACTATACATTGTACTATTTAGCCAACCAAGTGGTCGTTCGACCGACATCCGTTGGCATATCCTCATCATCTCTTCACTTTTTCCATTTGGATTAAATATGCTTTAGTCACTTCCTCTGTGAGATCACAATTTCAATCACTTATCTAAACTTGTTGACCATTATTTTTCAATCGATCATGTACTTGTTTGTTTAGTTATCTTATAATATTTCATCTTTGTAGACATGAACATGGTGCAAAGTAAAATCTTAACGCAAATCTAATGAGAATGATCTTTCTTAGACTCTTTCTAGTTTTGATTGATCTGATTCTTCTGATCCTTTCAACTAGCTAACTGTTTAACTCTTATAGGAATGTCGCAAAATTTGTCAATTTTGCCCTAGAAGCATTTGAAAGGTGTTCCGGAACAAATGGTGATACATGAAGTGTGTCAGAATGTCTAGATAATAAGTTGCTCGGTGAATGACACCTTGCTAGAGTCTGGGATTTCAGATCGAATTTTCACACTCCCACGATTGTTTGTCTTCGACTTGAACCATTGGAAAATGGATGTGGGGGTGAGCATCAGAGGTTGAGAATCAACAATTTAGAATTGATTCAATAGATTAGAGTCTTGTTCAAATGAGACTGGCCCCAGGTCGCTAAGTTTACGTTTTACAATGTTTAGCTCTAGTATCAAAGAGCTGTGTCAAAAAGTTATGCCCGATCAAATAACGAAACAAAGTGACAAAATGAACGAGGAAGTCCTATTCTGGTATTCTTTTGAAAGAAAAGGACTAACCTGTTCGTTCTATGTAGGATTATACAATGAACTCTCAGAAGGCATTACTTCAGGTCATTAGATAGAGCTAAAAATGTAAATCCGTAATTTAACGACCAGCACACAGGGATGAGAAATCCTGAAAAGCCATTTTTGATCAGGTGGCAGAAAGTGGCGGAAATTCCTTCAAAATGGATTTTTGCCTGCGAGGATATAACTTGGATGGGAAACTATAAAAAGCCAATTTTGACCACCTGGCAAAAAATGTTGGCAGAAAGTGGCAGAAATTCCTTTCAAAGTCGAATTTTGTCATCGCTGAGGTCACACGACTCATGGGTAGACTCCGACAAAATATGTTGTTTTCACGTCGAGCAGAAATTGCAGAAGCTTACATTATTATTTAATCATCTTAAGTTCGGCTAATTACAAAGACGCCATATGATAATAAGAAAACGTGCTTGGCAAATTTCTTAAATTTTTCTATACAGGTGCATGATATTCGTTTTTCATTGAGAAATTAGTTCCTTTTAACACAATGGAAAGCTTGGGGAAGTGTGGGTTTTTATGGTTTCTATAATTGAAACTATTGTCCTGGCAATGTTTTGTTTCAACTTATTTGATTTAGAACAAGAATTTCTATATTCAAGGGAACATGAACAACATAGCAACGAATAAAAAGTGGTTTGGCCAATAGTTCATCAATCAGTGAAGATCATCACATCTCCCCCTCTGGGGTTTTTGAGAACTCCGGAACGAGCCTCAACAATCGTCTACTTCTAAATCTCTTGGAGCCATTGATATTCACTTCGTACGATTGACCACTTGAGCACCGAGTGATTACGGTACCGGTCTCAGCCCATTTTTTGGTTAAAGGATCTTGGACATGGACCAAATCTCCAGGATTTAATTTGGAGGGGGGCTTTGCCGAACGATTCAAACACATTGCAGATTTTGCATTCAAAGTTAATTTTTGCTTTTCAAATCTTTCATAATGATCTGAAGAGAGACAAAAGTAAGAGGATGAATGATCTGGGATCAAAGTTCTTTGTCTTCTCCCAAGAAGTATTTATGCAGGAGAATATCCAGACGATTGAGGTGTGCTTCTCCACTCACGTAATGCCGTGAATAATGATTGCCACTTGGAAGATTCTGCAACGAGATATTTCATTGCTTTGCTTTAACCCCCGCTTCAGCGTGTCCATTAGATTGTGGATTGTATGGCAACGAAGTTTGATGCTCTATCTTCATCTCTTGGCAAAACTCGTCGAAAGATGAACGAAACTGCGGCCCATTGTCAGTTCTGATGGAGCATGGAATGCCCCAATCAATGAACCAATTAGAGAGAATGTTAGTGATGGTATTGGTGTCTAATTTTTTTTTAGTTTTGAAATGCATGGCCATTCACTATATCGATCCACAAGAACCAAATAATATTTTCCCTTCTCCTCGAATAGATCCACTGAGACATCTTGAAATGGATATTGAGAGCTGGATTGTTGCAGAGGGGTAAAAGGTTGTGATGGCAGAAAACGTGGAAGAGCAGGATCCGATGCTGGTCATCGAATGATATTTCGTTCCATATATATGAGAACATTTTTGTAGGGTATTCGGGAGGCAAGGTGTCAATTTTGGGCTTCGAATTGAACATATGAATGATAGCTTGATATTCTGGATCTTTTTGGGCGGCAATGGTGAGTTCTTGGAAAGATATGTCACGTGAATCACACACTGATGAAAGGGAACATTGAAGAATATCAATTTCCTCCCCTGATTCGTTGGAGAGTGGAGCGCGAGAGAGTGTGTCCGCAATTAAGTGTGTTTTTCCACTCACCCAAGTAATGTTGAAAGTGTAGTATGAAAGTTTTAAAAGTATTCTTTGCAATCAAGGATTTTCAATGGCGTTAATATTCTTGCCATTGAGGATGCCCCAGAGTGGCTTGTGGTCAGTAATGACTTCGCATTGTATGCCATGTAAATAGAGATGACATTTGGAAATTGACCATTGGATAGCAAGGGCTTCCAGTTCCACCACAGCGCATCTTGTTTCGGCTTCGGTGAGAAAGCGTGATCCGCATTTAATTAGTCGATAATGACCGTCATGTTTTTGTACGAGAGCATATCCTAATCCTTTAAGTCGGGAGGATTAGGCGGAATAGAATGAGATATATTGGATGGGGTGGGGAATGGGTGAAGGGGTCGACGAACAAATCGGTTAAGAATTGTGTAATCTGTAACCACTCAAACCGATCCATCAGGTTTCGGCAGAAACATTGCAAGGCTGGTCCATTCTGTCGGTTCCAGGAGTGGCTCTATGATTTCAGAGCGTAACAAATTTTGCACTTCGTCTTTGGATTGTCCTCGTATGGCATAAGGAATTGGTCGACTAGTAAGAACTTTAGTAGGAGTGATCTTAATATCCTCGGGCAGATGTATTATCATTGGAGGGCAATTCATTGGACGAAGTCCTTGCTCGCAATTGAAAACGTCCTGAAACTCGTTGATAACTTTATCCACCATACACACTTGGTCTTCGTGGGTTTGAACCAGCTTGATAGATGTATCTTTATCTTTCAACAGAATTGGAAACGTTGACGGAATCATGTCAAGATAAAAGCATTGTATCGCTACAACTTGAGGTTACAAATGCTTGAACATTGGAAGTGTATTTGCCGAGATAGGTGATGCGCAAATGAACGGAACCATGACACTCAAGTTTTGATCCATTTGCTGCTGAAACTTTTGGGATATTGGATTCATCAATTGGTACCTTATAGATTCTAACAAGATCCAGCGAGATGATTGTTTGGGTTGCTCCAGTTTCAGGTATTGCCCGCATTTTAAATGGAATACCAAGGGAGTGAATTGTAACCTTGGCAAAGGACGTGGAATTGACGGACAAATCATGTGTGTAGTTCAAATAGACGGAATGGGTAAGAACCGAAGAATTACATGTTGTCTCGCTGATTGAATTTGAACCCTTGGTAAGAACTAACCTGGATCGGGCTTTGTCTTAACATAATTTGCTGAAGCATGCACTTTGGTAAAGTGCCCAAAACCAAGCAATTCTTCGAGCAGGACACTCCTATCGAGAAAGATTATCGCTGGCTTGTCCACAGCCGAAGCATTTGGGTTGTGTGTATTGCATGCTCATTGAAGGCTTTTTAAAATGGTTCTGCTTGATGTTCTTGTTCCCACATGCCCTAATCTTTTTCCTTTGCTTGTATTCTGATATTCTGGGAATGGAATGTTCTGGGGTTAAAGCAGTCTTGACAACATTTGCAGGTTCCCACTTGTAAGCAACCTTGACGAAGTCGTCTTTTTTGATGTTATCTTGGCGAAGAAATTCAGAGCAGAGGCTTTCGTTGCTAGTGCCGGTGACAAATCTGAGCGCGTACAAATCATATGATGTTATAGATTCCAGCTCTGCTTCTTGACCTTCCAATTGTAAATGAGGGTACCAGTCAGAAAACTTTTCGTCACCCTTTTGATTGCATCGAAAGAAAGAATATCGACGCTTCAATAGGGGTACATTTTGTAGAAATATGTCCCTCATCAAATCAATGCAACCCCCGGGCATTATGACTTTGGTGTCCGGGCTTAGTTTCAAAGTCAAAGCCTGTTGAAGTTTAGTTCCAAGCAACACTTGATATAGCTCTGTTGCTCAGTAATTGGGAGAGTGGACATGTTGTTGGAAGTGTAGTAAAGAATGAATCCTGTGCTCCAAGCCCGAAATTCTGGGACTGGGGAAGTCATCTGGGTTGCGGGTCCATCCAGGGTCACGGGTCATCCAAGGAACACGGGGCCATCCCAGGAACAGGGGGCCATCCAAGGGTCGAGGGGCCATCCCAAGGTCACGGCGCCAACCGGGCAGATCACGGTGCCATCCGGATTACGAGCACAAGCCATCTGGGTCACGGGTCTTTGGCCATTGCCTCCATGCTCCATTCCTCTCCACGGGGAGAGCCACATAAGAGGCTACCGTCAGACTGCCGACTGCGCCATGTTGTGTAAGCTTCGTGACTGTTTATTGCTGACTAATACACATTTATATACATGGTTAGATTAAACATTTACAATAAGAGAGCATGAGCAACATGCTCATCACCGGGGTATCACAGTGAACAACATAGCTACAAATAAAAAGTAGTTTGACCAGTAATTCATTGATCAGTGAAGATCATCACACAAGTAATGAGTAAAAATCACCTAACCTTTGGTTTGATATAGGTTATCACGGTTATCACCCATACAGCACATAGACCAATGCACTATCCATATATATACTGTATGTATAGATATGCAAATGAGGTAAAGATTGTGTATGGAAGGCATATTGCATTACATGATCCAAAAAGTAAACATAAAATGGCACGGAAAAACTAGTGAGCATGGTACAGATAAGAATCTCACACTTTTCACTATATTATCTTTCTGTTAAATTTTAGTGTTGCTTACCATGCTTTTTCTCAAAATCTACCTTTTCCAATGTCCTTTCATAAGATGTAACCAAATGAGGCAATCATCCAAAGAAAGAATTGTTCTTTTTAAAGAATCTTTATATATAAATGATTTACCCTAGAATTGTTTGCTGATCTTTTTGGCCAACATGATTAGAAACAAATGACATTGTACTTGTCTTCATTAACCAAGACATTGAACCACATGTAGATACTTATTATTGCCTCCATTTTATACTCTAACAAGAGGTTTTTATTTAAGAATAATAGATAGATGTGGTTTACTTAAGATAAACAACAGATGTAATGACTTGAAAAAATTATCATTGTCGTTTCACACAAATTGTAGAAATGCATTAGATATATAAGTTGTAAAAACATCTTGGCCAAGCTGTGATATCTGAGTCGTGATCAAATATTTTTGTAGTATTTTAGAGTTGGGACCTTGGAGCAGGAAAAGAGGAAGACGTCACCATCAGATTTTGAAAGGTCGCTCGCACTTTTGAGGCTTAATAGTTCTTTTTCAAGGGATTAAATTGGAGTTCCAATTCATTTACTTAAGAAAAAATGGTCCATGTAGCATTGCATTTTAATACACTGCCAACAGTTTAACTCATTGACATGCTGAAAAAATTCGTTTTAGCCTAACAAGCTGGTTTAGGAGTTAAATTTCCTACATTAGAATTTTCCATTTTTACAAAAGGCTTTTTGAAAGCTTAGAAAAGTTTTTGTCAAATTTTGCGCATTGAATCTTGTTTTTTAGCACCTCTACTGTAAGTGGTATAACAGCTGTTTAAAATAAGCAAACAAATATGCGCTAAAACCTGTATTGAAAAGTAGCCCAGTGACCTTCCAAAGTTTGTGCTGAGATCATCAGACAGCTCCAGTTCATTTATTTATGCAAGAAATGGTCCATGTAGCATTACATTTTAGTGCACTGACAGAGTTTCACTCACTAACATGGAGCACAACTTAAAGGAATCAATGTAGCTGAGACCCATCTAGAATCTACTGATGTGATCAATCTGCCTGCGCCTCAAACTTTCAAACCAGTACTGCCAAGTTTGATCGAAGCAAGATTTTTTTTGGTCAGAAAATGTACGTTCCTCTGACCTAAAAAATCCAGCTTGGATCAAACTTGGCAGTTCTGGTTTGAAAGCTTGAGACGCAGGCAGATTGATCACATCACAACTAGAAACTTGAACTAAATACCTCAGCTGCCCCACTCCACTATGTAAACGGGGACGTAAAGGCAAGCTTTAGCAAGTTTGTTTGTTTGCTGGTACCAGCGCTTCCCTAATTGTCCGAATACTAGGGATCACAGAGTTAACAGAGTCGTCTTTATCGCTCAGCCTCGGCCACATTTTGCGAGGATAACTGACTTGTCCGAGGTGCTATTTTCGTACAGCTGGCTCTGGTCGAAAAGAACGAGGTTCTGCCCAAACAACGCAAATTGCTCTAGGAATTAGTTATCACTTCTTCATGGTCTCATGTTTGGCGCTTCAGTGCTGAAATTATTCAGGTCTATTGCGGACTAGATTATGCATTGAAAAAGAACTTCCCACTGGTCCTCATAATCACCACACATTGTAAACAAGAATGAGAGGTTGCACATTATCTTGCTGAAACTTGAGGAGCATACTTGTAAGAACGGACCTGTTGTTACTTCTCCTTCTTCTTCTCTGTTCATGTGCTCAGTAATGCCTCATACTCGTTCACGTACTCTTCTTGGACCATCAAACATGATAAGCTTTATCATTATGTTGGATACAAGCACCAAGTGCTTTTTGTAAATTACGTTTTTCGCGAAACGTCAGCAAGCTACTCCGATCTAGAGTTAACTCAAGTCAATATTGCAAGGTGATTCAACCATTATTTGGTAACAAATTTATTGATCAAACCAGCTGCACGTTTTGTCCTGCAAATTGAGCAGTAAATCGGATCTATATAAATCTGTGCTATAGATGGGATCAAACCAAATTTCAAATTCGAGTTTTTTTTACGGACTTCCTTACCGCTGCTGGGATTGGAATCCCAGCAGTTCAAGACGAGAAATTTATTCATTTATGTATTTATATATGAGGAATATATGTACATATAAGTTGTGAGGAAACTTAGAAAGTGAAAGCACCAATCGATTCCATCGTAACTTAAAAAGTTAAGTCTGAGCGAAAAGCAACCCTGATTTGACGGAAGAAAAACCAGGGTTACTTTATGAGGCTAACTAACGGGTTTCCGACATTCCACCAGTAATGTCATATGCCATTGAAAATGAAAATTGGCAGCCCAAGTCGTAACCTCCCCTGACTATTTATTTGATCCCCCCATTAGTTTTAAATTCCCGTTGTAAAAGATGCCCCCTCAAGTGTTATTCCTATTATACACATTTCAATCATTTGAAAAACTGCAAGTGAAAGAGGACTGTCAATTCAAATTGATGAAACGACTTTGTTAAAAAGCACTTGGAATATGTCATTAAAAGGCTGGTTTTTTCCGAATCTCTTGACACAAGCAGTCTTGGTATTGCATTAGCAAGCACCTCAAAACGCTCGTTTCTTTATCAAGGCATCCAACTCAAGCCTGAAATTCTATGTTCAATCTTTAAGGAACATGTTGTCCGTTAGGGGAGCTTTAGAACATTGACGATTTGATCAACAAAGGAAACTGANTTCTAGGCACAAAGTTCATGAAAGTTGGCACAAATATACCACTTGAAAGTTACTTTTGCATAAACAATTCTCTCCCGTAATCCAAGGGCCTTTTAATAGGAAAAAGTTGGTGGTGCCCTACTGATTAAAGTTTCAAAGTTATGTAGAGTGAAAGTTCAAGCATTCAGTTACATGTTGTCCGTTAGGGGAGCTTTAGAACATTGACGATTTGATCAACAAAGGAAACTGAATGAAATATTTAGTACTTTCGAAATGGAAAATCTGAAGGACAAAGCATGTCTCGCATTGGCCACCACGAATAAATCAGATGGGTACCGATGGCAAAAAAAAACAGAAGAAGCATGTCACAAGACGATTCAAAATCCATCCAATGCCATTCAGAATTTCTGTTCCAAAGGTTCCAACTTCTTTGTCGATGAAGGTTCCTTCAATCCATTACCACCCAGTATCGTGTCACTAGTAGTTCTATTTAATGTCCCCAACATTGTGTTTGTGTTTATTACACAAGGTTAGATGAAACGCAAAAAACCGGCAACCCACGGTTTTCATGATCATCCATTACGATTTAGTCTTACAATATGTTATTTCGCATAATACCTGGTTGAAGAAGGAAAGGACTTATCCTAATGGCAATAAACGTTTATCATCATTTCCTCTCGACTAGATTATCATGACGCATTTTATAGAGCTTATATATCCTTACCATAACACATCCCCCATCTTGTCTGTTTACCAGAAAAGTCATTCTACTACTTGATCACTATGTTTCGTAACCTTGTGTTATCTCATGTCTGATATTGATAACTAGGGCGGGTAAAAACATGGCACTAAAAACGACCAAATATTTGAATTACATTGAATCGAAAAAGCTGCAAATATTTAAAAGATATTTATTATTGAAATGCATAAACATACAAGTAAGACTTCGCATTTCTGTTTTTGGAAATGTACATTTGCCTTTGAGTTTGGTCTGATAGTATTTTTTGCTTCATTTGCGTACTCAAGTTCTCGAGATGGAGAACAAATTATCACTCCACTGTGACTAGATTGTTAGCGTCCTCAGGATAGGATTGATTTGACCTAAGACGAAGCTAGTGAATCAAGCTTGCTAAATAGATCTTTGCACCAATCAATCAAAGTTCAACTTTTCCTCTTGTTTGAGGGTCACTTGGAGTTGTTTCCAGGAATACTCCTACGTCCTCCTTAAACGTAATAAAGTTACTAATATATAATATGGTTAAGTTAAAGGTAATCATAGTTACTCTACGTAGTTGGTATTGTACATGGATGGCCCAGCTGCAGTAAAAAAGCACAACAAAACTCATATTTATCCTTCTTTCTATTCTGTTGAATGGTCATCCCTCTCAATGAACCCGCCATATTTCTGCTGGAGGCAATGATGTTTTGAATTAGGTACCATATCACTTTAGAGTTGGCTCAAAAATCTACTAATTCACGTGTTTGGTTCCTTGAATCGCCAAAATATGCTAAAAATGTGCAAAATATTACCACCCGCTCTATTGACAACTAACAACAGAATGCATCATGAAAGTGGAATTCATTAATTACCTTCCAACGTGTATTCCAGTTTCAAAACCAGGTTGTTNATTCTGTTGAATGGTCATCCCTCTCAATGAACCCGCCATATTTCTGCTGGAGGCAATGATGTTTTGAATTAGGTACCATATCACTTTAGAGTTGGATCAAAAATCTACTAATTCACGTGTTTGGTTCCTTGAATCGCCAAAATATGCTAAAAATGTGCAAAATATTACCCATGGGATTGAAAACGTCTAAATATTTACGTTTTGAAAAAATGGCCAAAATTTTTTTTTTTTATTGAAATCAAATGTTTTTACCCGCTCTATTGACAACTAACAACAGAATGCATCATGAAAGTGGAATTCATTAATTACCTTCCAACGTGTATTCCAGTTTCAAAACCAGGTTGTTCCAACACGGATCCCACCGAGAACCATCAGGTCCCCAAACGAGCACAGGCAAAGCCAGCTTGGTCAAGAGGTTTGTACCAAAGGCCAATTGGTTCAAGTAAAGCCAATTCTGAAACGTGGACCGGAAATCCGTCCCAGGATCCACCCACCATTCCTCCCAATTTTGCAAAACAGACCCGGACCTGAGTTGCGGGTAATAATCCAATTTTTGAGTCGCTTCCTTGCGTATCTGGCTTTTTTTCGCAAGGCCATGGCTCCACGTGGTGAATGGTCCTTTATAATGGAGAGCAATGGGCGCCATCAACATCATTTGGGGTCCATTTTTGAGGCACTCGTTGTCGATGGTTCCGTTTGAGGGTGAGGGAGCAGCACAACATTGATTGTTAAAATGAGCGGTTTCGAGACGGAAATCGGATGTTCGAAGGGCGTTTTGGTCGCGCAAGCTGAAGTAGGTGATCATCACGTTATCTTGGCAGAGATTCAATTTGGAGTGAAGACCAGAACAATATTTGTTGTCTGGCCAACGGGTAAGATTCAGTACGGGAGAAATCTTAATGATACCCAAACCTTCAGTGGTCCATTGGGTTGGTCCAAGAAGAGCGAACATGATCCATGTCCATAAGCAGGCCCCGCGTAACCCTAGAACGGAAATTAATATAGATCGGTCAACACAAATAGGAAGAGAACCCCTTCAAAGAAACAAACTTGTTCTAGTGCTTAAATAATTGATCAGAACATGGACTCCCTAATTTTCAACTGTCATCATATCACGCAACAGTAGCCAAATTAGGCTTGCATTGGAATGAGTATTGATTGGATATAATCAAGGTTTTATAAAAGATCACCTAACCCACTTGATGAGAGCGGCCAAATTCCACCTTTAGCTTGTAGATAAAAAGCGTTCAATGACCAAAATCACTGTAATCTTCATGACGACACGCAAGCTTTTTAGAGACTTATTCGTATCGACCAGAGAAGGAGAGTTCCAAAGTGCCAACTGAAGGTCAAGGAGAAACCCTTCATTTAGCATCGATGTTTCACCTGCTACTTTATTTTGGAGAAAAGAATGAAAAGTTAAAAAAGGAACCTCTTGGTTTGAAATTCTCCCCAAATTTCCTCCCTAGCGAAAATTTCCATCCATATTACACAAAACTATCTGACCCTTTGAATTGCAGATTAGATCCCGATAGAAAGAATGTTTGTGGCATATTCAGTTCCCTGGTTAATCAAGCACGAAACCATTTAATCTCTGTTGGACCTCAAACAAATGACCACTCGTCTCTGAAAGATTGCTTTCTAATAATGATCAAGGAATTCTTCTGTTTGCTCATTTGTCATTCTAACATGAGTTCCTTTATAATTCTTGCAGACCCCATGAACTGTCATTGTTGTTGTCATTATATTGCTAGAGCGCTGGAGAACTCTACTCTATTTTCGGAAACATGGCCTATTTCTGAACCAATGTCTAGAATGTGATGACTGACGACTAGGCAGGAGCAAAAGCATCAAACGGAATACCAGTTTTCAGCATTTCCCCTCACTTGATCCCAATCAAGATTCCATCCCGGGCACACAAGAACCCATCATTAAAGGTTCCAGAACTGGACAGCCCATCAACAAGGCCTACCTGGCTCACAAAGCCCACTGCATTGTTCTGAGCATCCACATGGCTCAGACGGCCCAATACTGACTTCCGGGTACATGGGCCCACCCTTCAGATGTTCTGGCTCACAGGCCCCCCATTCGTTATTTCTTGCCCACAGTCACACGATTTGGTTTTGCAAAATATTAGTATATTTCTTTTTCAAATTTGCCATTGGTGATTAACTTCTCTTGATTAACTTTGGCCAAACATAACAAATTTTGCAAACAATAAAGTTAACTTTGTTTCAAGTTGACGAAAGAACCCGTTTAGTTAACATGCCCCAAACTGGTGCCATGCAATGTAATAAAAATAATGTTATTTCTTCAGAGGGGGTGTCAGAATTTATCAAGCCTCTCAATCTTATGTTCATGCACGGACGTCTAAAAACATGGACTGCGAACGAGCTTCCCGCCAAATTGGATGTTTCACTAACATTTGAACATTTGGGCTCAAAATCAAGAAAATGCTTTAAATTTAAAAAGAAAAAGCAATAAATGATCGATCAGCACCTAGTATTGACTTCAGGCCGTAAGAACAATTTAGAAAGCAACGAAAGCAACGCAAATGGCAGTTAACCGAAACAGTGTCAATTTGGTGCACTCAAGGAAATCCGCATTCCAATGCATTGTTATTTGGCATTACTTGTACTCCAGTTAAGTTCATTGGACATGTGTTTTGACAATCAAACAAGTAAATTAGCATCAGCCCAATAACTTTACAAGACCATTGATTTTTGCTGACACTTTCAGGGATGAGCCTTGTCGGCAAATGAAGCCAGCCATCACATTTTCAAATTATTCCAATAGGCAATGATATTGTCCAGTATCAGATTAGTTTTGTCTGTGGGTGCTATAAGCATTCAAAGTATTGTTTAGAAAGGTTGGGAAGTAAATCGATATGGGGATCTCTCTTTCACTTAGACATTGCACTAGCCACATCTCCTCACTAAAGATGTGCCCTTCAATTGGCCGGAATTGAACCCAGGGCATCTGAGGAGAGGGCTTTTTACCTGGTTTTTTACAGACACTCGACCACAATGTTTCAATTTCTAGCAAAAAATGCTTTATTTGTTTTTTGGCGTCTCTGTAATAATTTTCCAAGACGGAGGCAAAAAGGCAACGAGCGTTTTGATGTACTGTACATATAATATTCAGACACGGCCCACGAAACAATCTAACTTCAAATTTGCGTCTTTCACGTGTCAAGTCTCAAAGAATAGAATTTAGGCTCTTTCAATATTAGCTTTGTCATTTGTCCTGTATGCTC
Organism: Tigriopus californicus; assembly: GCF_007210705.1. Taxonomy (NCBI): domain Eukaryota; kingdom Metazoa; phylum Arthropoda; class Copepoda; order Harpacticoida; family Harpacticidae; genus Tigriopus; species Tigriopus californicus. The sequence continues at coordinate 11,918,692 of NC_081446.1, forward strand.
TTCTCCTGAGAAGTATGTAACTTTTGAAGTTTTGTAGTCAAATGACGAGTGTTTCAAAGCATGTTGTTTTGGATAACAGTATACAATTTGTACTGGTAAAATAAAGCCATTTATATTCTGTCCCAGTATGTGACAAGAGTTGGACCATGTGTATGAAATGTGCCTCTATTATATACGTAAAATAGAACGTAAAATCCAATCCCGATTAGGCAAGCCCCAACTCAAGTATAGTTTGTATTGAAACAATTCACCAATAAAATTATTTGAACTTTGATCTTTGCCAAAAAGCAAAGTTTTCACGTTACAGTGTTTGGAGGTCGTTTGCAACAATCTCAGGGGCTCCCCCATAGATTTCATCCGTTTTCAATTAGAAGACGAACATTGGCAAAGAAACTGACAAGACAAGAGACGACCTATCGTGAGGACTCCACTACAAACTGTGGGCTGGAAGACAACCAGATGAATGTCATAATTCAAGTTCCTAATCAAAAGGACCAAAATGGATTACCCAAACAATTATCGCCTGAATCTGTCAGTTTTTTTCATCTAATTTCATAAGGGTCTTAGTTACATAAGTTAGCCCTAAACTCGTACTGTTCATTAGTTGATTCTTGAAATGTCTTAAAGGGTTGGAACTCGTTTTGATTCATACTGTCTCTTTTTGACGGGGTGAAGTAAGGAGACCTTAACTGGAGGAGAAAACACTATTTAAAGTGAATGCTTTGTATAAGGGCTCAAGTACCATTTTTTTAAAACCTAGATTCTTTGTTCATATTGTGTCTTTGGGTGGTATAAACAATAACCAGTTGCCACGAGAACAACACGAGAACCTAGTTAAAACCTTAAACATGACCGATTCGGAAAGTTTTCTTTTAAACCAATTTTCACTTTTGTCGGCATTTTCGTGGCAAAAGAATGTTTAGGGCTGTTGAGATTACTATCCTTATTTTTTGTATTTGCTTAATTTTTTAGAGACAATTGCATCACTGTCGTCAAATTGACAAAACAACAGATCATTGAAATACGGCAATTTTGGCCGAGAATCGTCATCACCAAGGCTTCACCTAATGTTAAGGCCAAGTTTTTAAAAGGCTTTAAAAACGGGGTGAGTCCACTTTCAAGACTTTGACCACTACCTTAAAAACATACTGCATAATATGTGAGAAATCTTAACAAGTAAATGTTTCAATTTAAGGTTCAACAACCATAAGTATGGTTTTTCCCGTGACTGCGTGACCTAGAGCAGCAAAAAAAATATCATTCTTTTAAATGACCTGAATCGAATCACACGAACTTCTGAGCATCCAGCTCAGTCAAGAAAAGAATGATTGTCGCTCACCAAGCGATACCAAAGACATTCTGCTATTCTTGTATTACATTCTTTGTTGTTCTAGTTCACACGACCCATTTTGATGACTGTCCGAACTTAATTTGGTACAACCTGTTGGATTTGGCATCAGAGAAGGCAAACGCTTTCTTATCATTACATACAATGAAAGGGTCTAAACGAGAACAAAAAACAGGAGCAGGGTTAGGATACATTCTACATTTATGAACGTGACCAAACAAAATAAGCTTCACTCAGTGTAACTGTCTCGTACCATTTCGTGCTATGGCCCTATCCATGATGAAAATATACATGATAAAGACATTAAATATACCAAAGAGCCAAGGAGAGAGTTCCTGGCCGTTGATACTAAACAACGATAACCCTTTTAAAATTATTTTTAAAATTAAAAGCTATGCTTGAGAGATCAAGACACTTGTCTCTTCTCTGATATGAAATTGTTGCATTCATCTCAGCATCGTTAGCAGCATTGAGACAGGTTGGTGCCCCACTTCAAGGTCGTTATTAGCCATTTATATGCCCTAAATCTCGTGAACACGTGACTGTACAAATTGAAACTCTTGCCATACAAGTGGAACACCAAGAAAATTTAGAGTCAGCGGAAAGCTTGAGAGTCACTCGTTTGCGACTTGTGAAAAGAACAACGCATCATTTAAAAAAAAATCTCGCTTTCAATTATAGTGACTATATATCACTTCACTTACTCAGCCAAATATCCTTACATTTTCCCCCGTTTTTTAAATCAAGAATGGTAATTTTGAAAATTCGGATATTTTGATCCATCTTTCACCACATGTGAGAGCCCAACAAAAATGTATTTTTAAAGCTTTAATTTTTAAGCTTTATTGCGAGATCGTTTCTCATCGGAACAGTATTTTTTTATGTTTCATTCTGGGTTCCAGGAGTATAAAGCAATAAAAAGTACATAATGTTAAGCAAGTGATTAATTCTGAAATCTACCAGGTTCTGTAGGGATTGCACACGAAAAGTAAAATACGGAGTCCGTTTCCGACCATGCCAATGTCTAAATCATCATAAGGAGAAGAAAACGTCGAATTTGCTTGACCCTCATTCGTCAATATTAATGTATTATTATTAATCTAAAATGTCATAATCGTAAGTTTTCTTCAAAACACAAATTACGTACTTAAAACAACTATTAAATACATGTGCATGAAAAGTTAGATCTCGGCTATCCGGCAGTATGGTCCATTCGGTCAAAATAAAGTTATGAATACCCTCAACAATCTATATTATATCTTCTTTGCTTGTCTTTTGTTAATCTTGTTGCCTGTGTGTGGAAATTTGAGAGAAAAAAAAACCGATTTTTTGATTGAATTGAAATTACTTCCATGCTCCGGTGGAAAGATTCAGTGAACTTCAATTACAAAATCCCTTAAAGTAAAACATTGTCAAGATATAACTTGCGTTGACATGACAAGAAAGTAGAGAGTAAACGGATCAGATGGCTTCAAAAGTAGGGCGTATCAAGAGTGCACCAGTAATATCAATGTCATACGTCCACCTACATTTATTAGCGACTCCACCACCTCCATCTTTACTCTCGGTAGTTTCTTTTCCTTTAGTATCTAAGCCCTCGCATTTTGTTATCAACAATTTGTCATCCGATGTCTTCCCATGATCGATCAAAGAGTTAGTCTCATTCGTTTCTTGTAATTCATCAGCTTCTCAGCGTGCTGAGCGTCAGGTTTACTCTTTGGGCTGGAAATGGAACAAAGCTTGAATCTTAAAAGGCAAACGTTAATCCCACTTCAAACTCTAAACCAGCTTCAATGCGGTAGTACCAATGCAAAGCCAGATGAGCTCCTCTTAGGCTAGGGCTACTGACATCTTGTGATGGATGTACCAAGAAGGAATATTCTTGCTCCATATCACATATATTATTAATTGTTTCCTCATCCTTAAAATGAAGAGAGGTTCGCTCATTTCAGTGGCCAAAGCAACAACTCATGATGTACCAATATGCCACTATGAACCTCTCTTGCCCTTTGCTAAAACGGGATCTAATAAGGAGTAACAAGAAAGGAAAAATAGATACTATACTGACATGCTAGGGTTGTAGTGTAAACTTCAATGTTATCTGCATATGATTTTTTTTTCTGGGAATGAAGTGACCTCTAATATACGAGTATGCTCAGAAAAGTAAAAAAAAATGGCAGGAACTTTCCAAAAATATAAATGCTCCAATTTGATTCAAAGTGGATCAGACTATGTTCAATTCACATTTGTTTAGTTTGAACGAACATCAACTCACGAAACATCAATTGGAGTGTAGTCCTCTAAAATAATGGAACGTTCGATGATCATATCCAGTTGAAGGTGGGTAAAGCTTTTCGAAACGTTTAAGTCTAGACAGAGCATCACAATGCTAACTCTGTACAAGTCGATTGATCAACCACATCTTGAATTAGCTTCGCCTACTTGGGCTCCAATGAGTTCAGCAGGTTTGCAAAGGATCGAACAAGTCCAAAGATATTTCACTAGGAACATCACAATCACTTGAGTGTTCAGAGAAGGTACGAAAGGTATCTGATATTGTACGTTTTCAAAAGCATCCATGAGCTTTGTCCCAACCCAGGATTTAGGTTCAATTCTAGTGACCATAGAAGGTTAATTTGCGTTTTGAGAGCATCTTCAAGCCATCATGAATCCAGGCTAATTAGAGCAATGAAGTTCACCTCTCTTCTTTCCCAGGCTCCTTCGTGTTCAATTTGCTCGACGCCAACACTCGTAGAGAGTATGTAGATGTTGATCCAGCAACATCCTTGAAGTCAGACTTGAGACCTGAGGAGAGTTTTTAAAACGCTCGTACCTCTGAGTTAAGGCTTGGACGTTACCCAGAATGAGCATTTGCTCACCCCTTGACAAGTGTATTTTCATACCAGTTAACGTCCAAGCCCCTAACTCCGAGGTACCAGGTTTAAAAAACAGGCCTCTCACGGTTGATTTCTGCCGCGAATGAAAAAATTCAATATCATTTACATGCCTTCTTTATTTTCCTCTAGGTTTAAGATCTTGAAGCAAGAAAATGAAAAAAATAAAGATATTGTCATTTCAAATAAGTCTTGGCATGAATCCAAAATTGCTTTTGCTTTGTGGCAATTCCGATTTCTTATACTTTGCTGATTCTAAGTTAAAGTCTTGACCGAATTCAAACTTTTGGAAGAAAGCAGCATTTTCATCCCCAAATTCCTGTACAAAAGTGTCAGTGAGTGGGCTGAATAACACTGCATGACGTGAACAATTGATTGTGAGGTCTGATTCATTCCTTAAGGAACAAAGTGGTACTATTCATTTACCTAGAATACGATTTCTAGGCAGTGGATTGGTCAATGGTTAACTCGAACTGCCTCAAGCAGAGTTCTAAGTAAGTTTTTATAGCTTGTATCTTACTTTCAGGACACCGACAAAATCCTTAGGAGGAATGGAAATGATTTCCCTGAATCTCTGATCCCTTTCAGTCCAGTAAAACAGCCCATCATTTCTGGGAACCCTTATCAATCATATGATTTTGTAATGTGCCCTATGTTAGCAAGAAAGCAAGTCAGGAAAAGTTGATCGAAGTGAAGTGTCCTATTGATAAACCGAAGACTCAAACAAACATTTTGGTTGGCGAGCAACCATCGTGAAGCACATTTGATTCACAGAAACCAAGCCTTAGTTTTGAGATCATTGTGTAATTGATTTGTAATCTCCATTTTTGAAGGCTACAAGTTCCATCCAAATGTTGGACGGTTTCAACCTATACGTCGTTTTAATGCCAACTCCAACAAATATGATACAATCAAAATCCCGTTCAGCATGCAACGAGTTGGCAAATGATTTGCGGGTTTATTACTTAAGAGACAAAAACATCCATTCACAGGACTCAGTTTTATCATTAGATACACCTAGAACAAAACCCTTGCCAGTTGCTCTGGTTAGGGCTGCTTCCTTTAGGTAACTTAAATTGTTCCTCAATATATCTGTATTTTCAATAGTTGTATTGTATATTTGCCCATTTATCAGAGAGAGACTTTTAAAATCGAAACATTTGAGAGGATGAATGAAATGATGAAGTTCTATCTTTTTTGGATTTACTATTATCCTATCCTCATATCAACCCTTTCAAAAGTAGCTCCCTGTCCGTACATATTTTGGATTGCTCTTCAATACCTTTAACTTGCATGTTAAAAAAATGTTGTTCTTTTCAATTCAAGCAGCGCCTCGCTATTTGCTTTTTCCTTTTCTCTTGAAAAGTAAGTTAATCTTATGGAAGTAAACATGAAAGCACATTTTTTTTGGTTGCAGACAATTAACGTGATTTTTGGGCAAAATCTTGAATTTGTGAGGTTTTAGAATATTTCTTTTATTTCCAGGGGTGTTTTGCCGCTATATTGTTTCATAAAGTATTAGTCATTTGTTTTCGAAATTTCAATTACTACCAAATTTGGGCCTAAAGATACGGCACTTTTTAAATGGCCATTTCTCAATAACAGCATGGGCCTTGAGTTCATTTTTTGCCTTTTCTTGCTCCAACAGCCGAATCCTACGAGAAAATAAGGATGACATGGAAATGCCATTGAATGTTTTTATTCCGGACAGAAATCAACTGTGCTCTGTTTTTAAAGCTCGTACCATAGAAGAAGTAACATAGAAGAAGAAAAACCGAGTTTGTTGTGGTTTTTTAATGCAGCTGAATCGGTAACCAGTGGAGAGTGCAACTCTAGCTGATGGAAAGCAGCGCCTCTA
>NC_081446.1:11926488-11932571 GCF_007210705.1 Tigriopus californicus
AACACTACATAAGGTTCGAACTTTCAGCCTGCTTTTGGTCAGTTACATAAGCTTTTGACAACACAACTTTGAAACGAACTACTTCACAAGTAAATAGTAAAAAAACTGCCTTTCATTAAAGAAATTTACGTTTCTTATTTGATTACTTTAAATGGAGGGGACGTGGAGTAGTGGTTAGCGCAGTTTCCTAACGTGAGAGAGGTCTCTGGTTCAATTCTCCTTTCCAGTTTCGTTTCTCAAGGAAACTTTTAGACGCTAAACACACCCACAGATGGAGAACCAATCTGATACGGGCAATGACACTAAATTTGCTCTATCGGGACAATATAAGGACTTTAGATTTCTTTGTTGTCAAGAGGCCAAAGATGATACCCTTAATGTGGGAGCTTTTTGGCAGCTTTATTCTTATCTGATCCTATCACATGGGGTGAGTTAAAGAACAACAACACTTGTATATTATATGTGACTGCAGTTGTCGAAGTCAGTGTGTTTCCAGTTAATGATGTGGATATCTGTATCCAAGAGCGATGAAAAACATGGATACCTCTTTTGTGCTGGTCAGTTACGCTATATCAAGATATCGGATCTCACGAGAAATTGACAAATTTCTGTTTGCTTGGGGCTTTCTGAGAGGAGTAACTTTGTTATTGCCTTTTTAGTTTGTAGTGCTCGCTGTAAGCAAGTCATTTGAACGAAAATTGACGCGCATTCGTACATCATAAGTCTAGACCCCCGACAATAAATGTTGTTCGAGAGGGTTACACTAGTCGGTTTTCTTCCCAATGACTTTGTCTAGTTCTTTCGCACATCCGAATCGTCAAACATCTACAATTTCTACTCGATGTGAAAACAACATATTTTGTCGGAGTCTAATCATAACAATGACCGTAGTCAGTCCTAAATTGTCCTTAGTTCTGAAAAAATATTCTATAGTTTTGCAAATTAATACCTAGACTTCAATTTGTTTCAAGATAAACTCATTGACCTGGCCGGAACCGGAAATTATGCTATTTGTTTTTTGTTCATGCCAATGATGTAACTTGATACTGTCTAGGTACTCATATTGACCTAACAAGTGTATCTATTAAGATTTTACAAGTGTGGAGGTTCCTGTATAACTTACTGTCTATGTCCCTTTAAGAATTGCCTTGGTGCTTTGGTACTTTGGACATATTGATAGGTTTAAATTTCATGGATAACTTGACTTCTTAACCTGATCTCAAAGACAGAGAAGTGAATGATATCTATTTTGAGCATTTGCATCAACGTTTGGACAGATGGAAGAGTCAATGAAGCTCGTAACGCAAAATGTTAGTTTGGCAAGTGTTTCTTCTTTGCGAAATTCATATCATGAAAGTTAAATGACTGCGTGCCTATCCGAAAATCAGTGCATTTGATAAAGTTAATCGGTTCAAAGGCCTTAGAAGTGATTGGTAGCCAGCCTCTTGGATTAATCGCGGCGAGTGCACCTCATGTGCCAAAAAACTGAATTTTGCTTGCGGGGTAGAAACATTTAGCCAATATATAGATATGTGGTCAAGAATATCATAGAGACATGAATTTTGTCATATCTGGCACTTATTATGCTAATGAGGGCCAACAAGTTTATTTTTTGCTCTTTCTCACGCCACTACCTTAAAAATGAGCGGCTGAAACTCCTCTTTGTTACATGGCCAAAATCCCACTAATCCAACAAAAGGCTTGAGCATTTGAGCTGCACTCACTGATCACCTTGGTTGGGTGGGCTTTGTTGTTGACCAGGATAGTCCTTACGTTTGGAGAAACGACAGAATAGTTTTAACACTCGTTAAATGGTGTATTTTCGTCAGAAGGCACAAATGTCCAATCTTATTCGAATGGACCGACGCGTTCCAATGCGTATCTTTAGGTCAACGTCAAGTGATATGAAGTTCTCTGCGTAGTTTGGCTGGCATGGTCAACTTGGTGCTGATAGCCTCATTTCACAGTAAGAGATGACCCTATTGGAAACAAGCTGAGATCAAGGAGGCCAATGGCTCTTCGGATCTCCGTTGATGCTGAGAAACAATGAACATGATGGGACGTGAAGTTGGGACGATCAATGTACGGTACCCTCACCTCCACCAATATGTTGGTTGGATGCCTGGCTTATCATCCGTCTGTTCGTTCGGCTAAAAATCCAAAAATGAGGCCCATCATAGTTCATGATCAAATTGCATGAAACCATCCAGGCAATGATCCAAGTCACTCACTCAATCCATGGCTGGGGCAACTGTCAATACCTTCCATTCAACCGAGAAATCACAATCCTTGTACTGAAAGATTTTGGATTTAGGAGTCGGACAAGTAGTTGCTGTGGTTGCCAGGGAGGGTCACCAAAATGACGTTGGGTCGATCTCAAGAGACTCGTCATAACATGAACGTGGTTTTGGTTCATTGGACGAAGGTTTGAGTCTGGCCCATCAATTTTGGCCTTGTTCGCATCAAATTTACAAATACTTACAAATATTTGTGGAGATCCGATTTTGCTTCAACTTTAAGGGCTTAGGTTTTTTTTATCAGTTTGTTACGAAATCAGATGGCAGCTCTCTCACTCGGCCTTCGATCTGATGATGCGTGTCCTAATTGAGGGAATTTTCCCGCATCGGCGTCACAACCAACATTAATTATAACCTCATACTCGGGAATGAGTGCAAGTTTGCTTATTTAAGGTGTTAAAGCAACAACGTATGCTGTGATTTAAGTACTGCAAAGAAGCTTAGACTTGGCTAGCCTGGATCGAACCAAAGGTGAGTGTTTTAAATGCTCGCACCTCAGAGTTAAGGCTTAGACGTTACCCAGAATAAGCATTCGCTCACCAATATGGTCAGTGTATTTTCATACCAGTTAACGTCTAAGCTCCAACTCCGAGGTAAGAGCTTGAAAAAGTAGGCCTCACGATTTCGCAAATTGTAGAGCGGATACTTTACCAATGCAATACCAAGTTAGCCTAGGACATGGTGTATACGGTGGCTCCATCTATTTTAGTAAAAATTCTAATAGATTTTTTTTACATTGTGAAATACGCTTAATAACCGCCAGGGTTCAAATATTGTCTTGTGTTCAATCTTCATCTATCTTTTAAAGTCTTTATTGAGAGATTCTTTTTCTCATTGGATCACAATAATGTTTACAATTTGTTGGACATAGCCTACATATTTTCAAAAACCTATTTAGACCGTTGCAATTTCCCTTCCATTTTTGACAATCTACTTTCTCGCAAGACTTTGCTAAAACTGTCCATAAATGAAATGGATCAGCAACGTCAGATTATGATAATTCAGCATTCGAAAAGCAAATTTGCAAATGCCTTTTCAATGAGGCCTTCAAGTATCTTTAATGTCTTGGGCTTGTTACCTACGTCTTCATTGGTGATTCATTTGAGTATACAAATGCACTTTTAGCAATCCAAAACTCTGGTTCTGGGAATTTGGCGGATATTGCCAAAATTTCAAATTTAGCCAAGATGTACTGGAATCCCAATTTCTGGAGAACATGATTTGTACCTTCAATAGATGATATCTAAGTCGTTTCTAATGTATTTCTCGATGCTTATTTCGCGCTGAAAATGGCACGTGTTTTATAATGTTTTTTGCCACCCATCTACGATAAACGATATCAACACTAAGAGTTAAACTAAGTTATTTGCATTTTAGTCTAAAAATGTTACTTTCAAGTCTCAACCATACATATCCTTTCCCATCAGAAAAAGACTAAATTTCAAAATCGACTTACTTCCGAGTAAATTTCTTGTCATGGTTTGAAGTGAGAACCACACCACAGACACTTAGCCCAAAACACACGTTAATGTTCCACTTGAATGCCAACATTCACCACTCCAAACTCACCCCACGCACACTGATCTACTTTCTCCGCGCAATGGTTGGCTTTAGTTGGCTCGTAATGATTAAATTGCACCTAGTATTTGCCCAACCGATCCCCCGTATGCGACTTTCAATTTTCTCCTTACGACTGATCAAAAGGTGGTGGTGAAGCCTCATCGGGAATCAAAGCACAATTGTTTCTACTCCACTCCCTCGTTGTTGTCCGTGGGCTTTCTGGGGTGCGCGAGGCTCTCCGTCAAACCCCTCGAGCTCCTCTCCGGACTCATCTGTTGCTTGCTTCAGTCTCGGCCTTGTGTGGGGGATTCTCGAGTTGCGGTCGAGGAGCCTCAATGCAGTTTGCAATGAGCGTTCATGAGGTGCGACAGGAAGGGAGAGCCCAATGATCTATCCGGTGGGATGGGACGGCCTTCGAATTTGTTTTTGCACCATATGAGGAGTGCCCCCGAGGGGATATGTGTCTTAAAAAGTGATCATGAATAATGTTCATGAAGTGGAAGACCAACAGTTTGATGGAGCGCTAAAGCCAGGGAAAGTTTACTGTTGAAAAAGATGGTTAAGAGACTCGGGATGGGCAAAACGAGTGGAGTTTAGAAGGTGTTTGGTTTTTGATGGACGATCAAACTTATTTTCAAGGAGAGGTTTGTGGCAGGAGAATCCAAGCCAACTTTGATAACGCCAAAAGGGCAGGTCAAAAAGAGCAAGAGGGTGTCAACTTTTGTTCATCTGCTTCTTGAAGCTTTAGATAAAAAAATAATGAAATTTGGAAGCCATTGAACAATCAAATAAGTTTCCGAGGCCGTAAAGACTTACGAATGCCGAATCTTAAAGATTGTATGGTGTACCCACAATCACTGCGTCCATCCAGAAAATAGCCTTATGTACTTGTTTCGTCATAAAAGGAAGAGAGAAAAGTATATCCTGAAAGTAAGGAACAGAAACAAACTTTGGCATATAAGATGACTTTATTTTGTATGAAGCATGGACTTCAATAGTTTAGTATTAATGTCGTACTCTCTTTTTCGACGCTAATACTACAAAAACAATTTGCAGTTTGGTACGGTCCTAGATCGGATCGACTTTGGGTTGCTGAGACTAAGATGGCCTTGAATGGAATGGAATTTCCTTCACTGACCATCGGGTCAACGCTATTATAAACTCCACTTGTTCATAATGGAGGTCCTGATATTTGGCAGGTTCAAAAGGATTTAGGGAAAGTCCTTCAAGATAATGAAAAGTACGATGAAACTGTCCAGTGGAAAGTGGGTAAGTGTTTTCCAACGTGTAGTTGGATGTAACAGGGACTCTAAAGAGAGGAAACTACCCGGCTTTCCATGGCCCTCCAAGTTCGGCCATTGTGTTGAATTAAGACAGTAGCTCTAGTGTTAAAAAAACAAGATTGCCTATGCTACATACTAGATTTTAGTGTATCTTTGTTGTAAGTAATGATCTCTTTGATATACAGCTCAATTCATGTTACAAATATGTTTACGTTTACTTGAAAAATCAAGAGAATAAATGAAATAATCATGAACATCAAATTAATGAAAATCAATATGATCAAAAACATTTATGCAAAGAAAATCAGGAACAAGAATCAATTTATCAGTTATTGAAAAACTTAATCTGACAAATAACAAAAGAGATGTATGAATTAGGCAATAAAAGCGCATGTAAATGAATATTGACTTATTTGAATATCTTGAATGGACAATGAATAATATATCCACCCATTTGACAAAAACATCAGGTATTGGGGAAAAATGCATGAGTTGTATTTGAGTAGAGTTTGAATTTCTATTTGTTGAGGAAGTTTACATAAAAGTAAGGCATTACTTGAGGTGCACAAACTTATGCCAAAGTCCAATCCACCAGATTTCAGTTTGAATTTTGGACTCAAGTAATTTTGGTTTTAGCAAGATCATCCAAAATTGTCAAATAAAGAGGGCGTCATATTTGCCAATAAATATCATTCCCACATTGGGAAGCATTCAAATGAATTTAGAGAACAAAACGTACCTGGAAGCTACAAAATGTCTATTTTGGGTTTGAGGGCCATTCCCAGAGTAAGAACCATTTTTTAATAACAAGTGCAAAAAAATACTTGAAATTTGGCGCACTTAGTATGAAAAGGTTTTCTTTAAACAAGTTTATTGGCAAAAAAATTGACAGCTTGGTTTTAGAGCAAAATCTTGCTTTATTTTGAAATTGTTTGAAATGATT
>NC_081446.1:11932607-11932698 GCF_007210705.1 Tigriopus californicus
AAACTTTGATAACGCCAAAAGGGCAGGTCAAAAAGAGCAAGAGGGTGTCAACTTTTGTTCATCTGCTTCTTGAAGCTTTAGATAAAAAAAT
>NC_081446.1:11932738-11932978 GCF_007210705.1 Tigriopus californicus
AAAGCTTACTGTTGAAAAAGATGGTTAAGAGACTCGGGATGGGCAAAACGAGTGGAGTTTAGAAGGTGTTTGGTTTTTGATGGACGATCAAACTTATTTTCAAGGAGAAGTTTGAGGCAGGAGAATCCAAGCAAACTTTGATAACGCCAAAAGGGCAGGTCAAAAAGAGCAAGAGGGTGTCAACTTTTGTTCATCTGCTTCTTGAAGCTTTAGATAAAAAATAATGAACTTTGGAAGCCA
>NC_081446.1:11933011-11937347 GCF_007210705.1 Tigriopus californicus
TATTCTAAAATTAGTTTTTATTCATGTTAATGAGTGAAACTTAAACAGTTTATAAAAATACCTACCTGCATGAACCATTCCTTTAATGGATAAAAGCACTGAACCTTCAATTTAATCCCTCAGCAAAGAGATATGAAGCCTCAAAAGTAGGAGTGATCTCTCAAAATTTGACAATGACGTCATCTTCCTTTCCCGCTTCAATGAGTCAATAGTTGAAATGACATTGGGGACAATCAAGAACACTTAATTAGTATTTCTCAGTAATTGTTTTTCCCAACAAGTCACAAGTAATTATGATATTTCGTACTATAGCAATGTCATTAATAGACTTTCTAAAATATCAGCCGCAACGGTTTAGGCCTAACTTGTCTGGAAAGGTTTGGTGATCACAAAAACGTGGCGTTTCCATGCTCTTGTGTAGAGTTGCCAGGTGGCAGAATTCACCGCCAAATAACTTAAAAGTAGCGGAATGAAAAAGTCGTTGGCGGCGTTAAATTTCAATTGGCGGTAAGCCAAAAATGTGGCGGAATATGGCGGAATGAAAGTCTTTTCGGTTTTAAATTTCAATTGGCGGTAAGCCAAAAATGTGGTGGAATATGGCGAAATGAATCCTGAAGGAACTTGTAGAAAAGGCATGGTTGGTAATGTCGCAAATTTTAGTTGGTACTTTCATTTTGAGTTGAACATGTTTTTGACCCTACTTATTTTATCTAAGTTCAGCTTAGTTTAATGAAACGTCATTAATTTGTTACAAAGGTATCTGGAATGGAATGGATGAATATTAATTGCAATTTGGCCGGTGGCATGTGTGGGATGGTTTTGGGTGAAATTCTTTTAAGTTCAAGCCTTGACTCAATAGGGCTTGTCAAGTGAACGCCTTCATGAACAACTGACGTTATTCCATGGAGTGAAATCAAAGACAACATGCCCAGCCAAAGCGCATTGTGCATGCATTGAATTTTAACACTTATATCATTTTACACGCTTGTCTAAGCAACTAGCATCGTGGTACTGAGCCAATATGATAGTGTGTCCACCGATTAACACCATACATGTTCATTTTGTTTCGTTTTGTAACACAGCTCTCAAAATCACTCTATTTTTGAAAATTCAATGGGTGGATAGTGCGAGTTGACTGCGATGGTTATCTTAGTTCTCCCTCCCTAAAATGTCCAAAATCAGGGTGCCGGACCACATTTTTCCTTGAATTTCCTTCACTTGACATATCCTATAAGCTTCATACAATAACTAAATCCAGCTCAAGCTTTTCCCAAAGATGGATTTCTAAACGCTACAGGGAAACAATCCCCAGTACTATCAAAATGAAAGGTTATATTTTGTCTATCTATCACCCTTACATCTTTACATTACCTTTGAAATTAGGTCAAAATTAGCACAAAATTTTGCAAAATTAGTTCCAATTTGCCATTTTACATGCATCTTTGCTTTCAATCATGCGTGAATTTTTCCCTTTACTATTTTTTCCTGTGAGAAATATATATTTTGTTATTATTTGAAAAAAAATTAAGTGATCATTTTAGAGCCCTAGTTATGATACGTGGATAATAACGGTGTTTTATTTTCAAGTAAGTAAAATTGTCGGAATTTGGCGGAATAGGAATGTCAAAATGGCGGAACAAGGTTTTAAAAATCTGGCAACCCTGCTCTTGTGTCCTTTGATGTAACAAACATTTCAATCCAGGAGAGAATCACATAAAAACCACTTTGCGAAGTATGTGGAATTCGATTATTCTGCTACATCTTAAATATGCCTCCCTGGAACATGACCCACTTTATTTTCTCAGCACGTCCTCGCTTTGAAAAAAAAATGAAGTTCATTTGCAAGAAGGAAGCAGATATTTGAGCACTTGAGAGCAGTTTAGAGTTCATCTTTTACCGTTAACTATTCAATCTGCGGTCGAGAAGAGAGAATTTTGAGACGGATGATAGCAGCAGGGTGAAATAGGGTCTATGAGCGGCTAAATTGGCGTTTTCAATCAGGACAATCAGGCCTCGGATAGCTCTGACGAGGTCTCAAGTTATAAACAGATTCTGCATTCAGAATCTAAGTCACAAGAGGCGTGCTTTAGTGGGTGGTTGGCGCCGCATTTTTGTATGAAAGGTGTCGTTGCCTGAAACCTCCTATTCTTTTCGAGCTTTTTGCCAGGAACTACTAGACGCAAAATCCACAACCAAAGACGGAGAACAATCTTGAAATTAGCTCTTGACTGCTTATGGTGCATTTAGACGACACTTGTTTTGACACATATGGTGGTCACATACGGCTGTCACATGACATATTCTCGAACACATGGCCACATATTTGATTTGGAACCTGCTCCAATTTTCTGCGATTTGTGGAACAATGCTCAGGCAAGGTCAGGGCAATCGCCCAACGCAAGATTAAGCGTAACCTTAGGGATGCAATTGCAATCGGTATTTTTTTACAATCCTCAATCCTGTTTGGGGTTAAATTATTTAACGACTAAAACTCAAGTTTGAATGTGTTCAAACTTTTGCGAGACATGTTGGAAATTTGAGGAAATAAAATACATTTTGACATTACTTTGAGTGGTCAGATATGGTCTCCCTTAGAGTTCAACAATTGACTGACACAGAGCTCCCATTTAAACCAGCATGACCAGCGATAAAATAAATCAGATGCTTTGTATTTACCAAACAAGTTTATTTTTAGTTCAAGAAAAATGAAACAATTGAACCTCTTGAATTTTCTGCGGTAAGTCACTCAGCATTGTAATGACGACAGGAAACGTTGTCATAGACTGACAAATGAAACCAATTGAACTTTTCATATTTTTTCAAACTTTTCATTTTGGTCAACTAATACGCCTACCTTTGTCACCTGATCGCACGCCATCATTGAGAACCAGTAATCTCGTCAAGGCCCAGTATCCCCTGTAAATTTGACACAGATAGTCTTCTGTGTAGTACTGGTGTGTGTAAATTCTCTGAATCTCGATTTGTGTCACATTGCCAACTTCTCGTCGAATATGTGATCACAATATGTGTCAAAACAAGTGTCGTCTAAATGCACCATGAGGGAAAAATATTGGATGATGTGATGGCTGACATCTTTGATCATGTTTAACATGTCATTTACCCAACTTTGCATGCCAACAGACATCTGTGTAGTTAGGTTAGGTTGGGTTAGGTTAGGTAAGGTTAGATTAGGTTTGATTAGGTCAGGTTAAGATTTAAAAAAGTAGCACCGCCAACTAATCGGTGGAGAATAACGTTTACCGTCATTGGCAGCTTTGTTGAAAGGAGACGATTTTGAACACCGTTCCAAGACATATTTTTGCTTTGTTTTTTTAAGGGCTTTACGAACCGCTAACGGCAAGGTCCTAAGCTAAGGAGAATGTAATTCCCATTGCAATCAAAATGAAAGAATGTAATTCGTCAGTCTATCACGCGTTAAACTTTATGTAATATGTGGTCTGCCAACGAATTTAAGCTATCAGACCGGGCTATATCAAAACGAAAACATGTTAAGAAAAGAGAATATTCATTCACATATGTTTGACTCCCGTAATGGTGAATGCAGCCATCATGAATCAAGGGGAAAAAGTAGTTTCTTCTCTTCCAATTTCACTACCTGACAGAAAGACTTCATCTTGTCTTTTTTAGAATTCATCTGTTCTGTTTTAAGGTAATTTACATACAACGATTCCACTCGACCTGACCCCTCAAATAATGAAACGGTAACGCTCTCCTATTTACGCTTCAGATAGAACACTTAATGAGAGAGGTTCTGTAGAGTCAACTGTTGCTTAACAGAGAAGGTCTTCAACACTTTCGCTCAATCCGCTACGCTCCTTAAAACAATCGCCAAAAGTTCCTAAATTCAATCTCTTCGTAGGGGGAGAGATCAAAAAAGTTGGGACTGTACAGTGCTCAGAGAAGGTACGAAAGGAATCTGATACTGCACACTTTCAAAAGGATTCATGGGCTTTGTCCCAACCCAGGTTTGAGGGTCAGTTGTAGTGACTGTAGAGACTTAACGTGCGTTCAATCTCTCGAATCCAGGCTACCTCGAACAATAAAGTCCACTGCTCTTCTTTCTCGGGCCCCTTCAACTTGCTCCACTCAAACATTCATAGGGAATAGGTACGTAGGTGTTGATCCAGTAGCATCCTTTGAGTCAGTTCTTGACCGAAATTTCGGATCCACGCTATATTCAAGAACTACAGGGTGTAAAGAAATTAAGGGCCTCCATGGCTGTTTTTCACAACATTTCTCCATGCTCAAAGATTTTTTTGACATTAAACCACAAGCATTCCTTAAGAGAAACTGTTAAGTACCTAGTGACATATTA